>NC_056056.1:56404285-56705267 GCF_016772045.2 Ovis aries
AGTTGTAGCTGAAATTAACATATAGAACTATTTATTTTCCTTAATTCCCATTCTTTCTTTCCAAATATTTTATACCTTTAAAGTTGAGCTTTTTTTAACTAAACAATGATAATTTTTTATTTTCATTCAGTATTTGCGACCAGCTCTCCTTAAAATAAATGAATTGTGTTATCAATTGAGTTTTATGGGACTGTGTTCTATTGAAAAATATCATACCTACACCCTGCAAGAATTTAAAGCTGCACAAGTTGTACGGCTAGGAGAGGTGAGAAAATTTGTCTATCAGTTTCAAGAGTTTTCCCCGATTTTTGATACTTTGGTGCCACTAATGATATATATTCATCAATGTCTAGGTGACAGAGCGCCTAGAAGAATTTCGAAACGAGGCAAAAGATGTGGTCAGAAAAGCCTGTCGAATTGCTCTGCGTGCTGCAGGATTTATTCCTGATGACTGTGCACGTGAATCTTCTGAGGGTATGAAAGGGAAAGAATGCCACTGGACCGGAAGTGGTGGCTTTCTGAAATGTTAACTTGTTTTCTTTCTACTTTTCTTAAGTTTAAACTGCCATTGTTTAGTTGCTAAGTCACGTCCAACTCTTTTACAACCCCATGGACTGTAGCCCACCAGGCTCCTCTTCCACGGGATTTCCCAGGCAAGAACACTGGAGTGGACTGCCGTTTCCTTCTCCAGATCTTCCCGACCCAGAGATTGAACCCACGTCTCCTGCACTGCAGGCAGATTCTTTACCACTGAGGCACCTGGGAACCCCTAAGTTTAAAATAATGATCCTATATTTCAGTTATTCCAAACATTGCTTGATAGATTATAAATTGATTGTATATTTTAAAGTGGAGGAAACATGCAAATACTGAATCTTTCTTGCATTACCCCTGCTTATGTATAGTATTTCTAAACTGGTTTACAGAACCTTCCTTTCACAAGCATTTTATAGTTGACTCAGGGTCTCTCTGCTTAAATGTATGTCCGACCTATTACTATAGACAATCTCAGAACTGGCCCCACCTGGCAGGAAGGCTAAAGGAAAATTTTATGCAGGCAGAAAAGAAGAGTAAAATCAGATGCTATTAAAAGGAATGTTAGTAAGCTGTCTAGTGCCTTTTGTTGAGTTGAAATCCTTCGATGTGGAATTTGTTTGGATAACTGGGTTATTTCCTGGCATCTGAAATATCTCATGAACCAAAGCATTTTGTAAGTTTTGAATTTTACTTGTCTCTTAATCCATACTGAAAGAAATGGAATTTTTACAGAAGGATTCTTGTTACTGCCTCTTCTGTTGTTCATAGGTCGTTTTAAAATGCCAGAAAGCGGAAGTTTCATTGAGTTGCCTACAGGAGACTCTGAGAAAATGACCTACACAGAGCAGGCCAGCAAAAGGCATCACTGCATGAGGCTGACATGGTAAATGGTTATTCTTTCTTTCAAGAAAAACTAGAGCTTCCATTCTTCTCAGGTTTCATTAAAAGTCAAAGCCTTCGGGACTTCCCTATTGATCCAGTGGTTAAGACTCCACACTCCCAGTACAGAGAGTGAGGGTTCGATCTCTGGTTGGAGAACTGAGATCCCACATGCCACACAGCACAGCAAAAAAACAAACAAACAAACAAACAAACAAACACTTTTTAAAGCCTTTATCACAGGATTTGCTAGTAGTGATGAGGGATTTGGGGGACCTGATAACCTGAATGAGGGCCCCAGAAACCCACCCCTCCAGCTGCCATCCAACAAAGCAACCAGAGAAAGTGGTAGGTATGTATGTCCAAGGGCCGAGGACTCCTCGTTGATCTCTAAGGTTTTGTTTCCCTCTGGCCCAGTCAGGAGCATCAGGCAGGTGGTAGTAAGAAGCCAGGCACATAGAGATTTGGAGTCTTCTCCAGTGGATCTGACAGTAAAGAATCTGTCTGTAATGCAGGAGACCCCGGTTTAATCCCTGGGTTGGAAAGATACCCTGGAGAAAGAAGTGGTAATCCACTGCAGTATTCCTGCCTGGAGAATTCCATGGACAGAGCCTGATGGGCTACAGTCTGTGGGTCGAAAAAAGTTGGACACAACTGAGCGACTGACACTTTGCTTTCCAGTGATCTGGAGGGCCTGTTCCACCTGTCTTGGTCCCTAAAGAATTACAGGCAGCTGTGCGGCCACACCAAGTTCCACTGCCTTTCTGAGTCAGGTTTTGTCACCAGGAGACCAGGGAACAAAGTCTGCCTTCCAGACTTCACCAGGACCTTCCACCTGCTTGAAGTGAAGTGAAAGTGAAAGTCACTCAGTCATGTCCGACTCTTTGCGACCCCATAGACTATATAGTCCATGGAATTCTCCAGGCCAGAATACTGGAGTGGGAAGCCTTTCCCTTCTCTAGAGGATCTTCCCAACCCAGGTCTCCTGCACTGCAGGTTGATTCTTTACCAGCTGAGCCACAAGGGAAGCCCAAGAACACTGGAGTGGGTAGCCTATCCCTTCTCCAGCAGATCTTCCCAACCCAGGAAATCAAACCGGGGTCTTCTGCATTGCAGGCGGATTCTTTACCAACTGAGCTATGATCCACCTGCTTACGCAGCTGGATTCTGCATCATTCTAAAACCTCATCACTGCAAGTAACCCTTGCAAACAAAATAATCAAATACTACCTGAAGAGTGTATGTGGCACTAGAAAACACTGATGACTGTTACTCTGTGTTCACTAACTTGGTCCAACTTTTACAGCTATTTGATTAACCTTAATTGTGTCCCAGTCCTGGTGGCTGAGATGGTAAAGAAACTGCCTGCAATGCAGGAGACCCAGGTTTGATCCCTGGGTCAGGAAGATCCCCTGGAGAAGGGAATGGCTACCTACTCCAGTATTCTTGCCTGGAGAATTACCTGAACAGAGGAGCCTGGTGGGCTACAGTCCATAGAGTTGCAAAGAGTCAGACACAACTGAGCGACTAACACTCAAATGTGAGATAATCGAATAATAATGCTTGTATTGCAACAGAAAGCAGTGAAGCAGTCCCTGAGACTATTATCATAGGCTAGAGGCACCTTAGGCTCCCCTTAAGCAGAATGAAAAGTTACTCCTAATGCCTTGCTGACTCAGTTTGCATTCGAAACACTCAAGTAGGGAAGCATTAAATTTTCATCTTGGGGTTAGCAGTTGCTGTCCAGCAACAATTATTGAATAGCAAAGATTTCATTACCATTAGAGTGTAAGTCACAGATGTGTATTTGCTAATTTCTTTGTTTAAGCATCTTAAAAAAAAACCTCTTATGGCCCTTTGGCTAGATGAGCTATGTGCTTTTTTTGATAACTATATTGCTCACTAAATATCCTACGGAATGGCTAGAATGTCTAGCTAAATTGATGCTATATATTTGAGTATATTTGTGTTTCAGGGTGAAGAATGTCTAAGAACAACTCTTCTGGACAGTAAATCCCTGATGTCACAATATAAATAGAAAGTCAAAGAGAAATTATATTTTAAAATTTAAATACTTGCTTTAGAGTCACTTTCAAAACTATGTAGTGAGTATAGAAAACTGAAGCTGTGTTTTTTTTTTCTTCTCAAGCTTTATTCGTCTAAATGACTATCTAATTGAGAATACAATGCACGTCCTAACAGTAAATTCTGCTAGCTCTCTTTTGAATTACCTCACTGACAAATTAAAACGAACACCTTCAGCAGATGTCATTCAGAAATGGATTACAGAAGAGAAACCTGAAGTCACTGATAAAAAGGTAAATTCAGATACAATTAAGAAAATTCACTGGGCAACATTCATTGAGAAGTGCTTGCTATGCTCTATGAATTATGCTATATTTTGTGTACTGGAAACAGTAGGAGAAATGCTTAGAGGGTTTCACAGTATAAACAGTCTACTATGCACATACGGAATGGAAGAATGAAAATCAGCATATCAGCAAGTATCTAATAGCAGAGAAAACATCCATTGTGCTGAATATTGCAGTCACTCTCACAGGCATTGCTAAAGATTCTTCATGTGTTCACTCCATAAATATTCCTTAAGTATCTGCTGTGTACCTACCCCTATGCTCAGTGTTGGGTACAGAGTAATGAAAAGCATAGACAGAATACTTGCCCCCAAGTAGCTTATAGTTCAGGGATCATTGTGAGCATGAACTGGCAGAGAAGCAGGTAAATTGGTATAAATGAAAGAGATAAACAGTGGTTTTAGAGGCAAGAAGAAGAAACTCATGGGAGCAAACCTTGGTGCTTTCAGTGCATAACCTCTTGGGAGGATGTTGATCTTAGAGTAATTTGAGATGTTTGAGATTAAATAGTACAAATGAATAGTAGCAATGCATTCTAGAGAGAAGGCATGTTATCTGTTATCCCAATAAACTTTCCCCTAGTCGATCCTGGATTATGGCGCCATCAGTTCTGTTCAGTTGCTCTGTCGTGTCTGACTCTTTGCGACCCCATGGACTGCAGCATGCCAGGTTTCCCTGTCCATCACCAATACGTGGAGCTTGCTCAGACTCATGTCCATTGAGTCGGTGATGCCATCCGACCATTTTATCCTCTGTCATCCCCTTCTCCTCCCGCCCACGATCCCTCCCAGCATCAAGGTCTTTTCCAATGAGTCAGTTCTTCGTATCAGGTGGCCAGAGTATTGGAGCTTCAGCTTCAGCATTAGTCCTTCCAATGACTATTCAGGACTGATTTCCTTTAGGATTGACTGGTTTGATCTCCTTGCAGTCCAAGGGACTCTTAAGAGTCTTCTCCAACACCACAGTTCAAAAGCATCAATTCTTTGGCGTTTAGCTTTCTTTATGGTCCAACTCTGACATCCAGTATGAAAAGGCAAAAAGATATGAAAGATGGTGCCATACCAGGTACCTAAAAACACAGCAAAACATGTTTATCTGGTTTCATCAAGCTTCCTACCTCCATATCTTTATATATCCCCAGGAAAGCCAACTATGCAGTTTCAAGGGCTGGTGCTCTTTGTAATAGTTTTCATTTTCTCTAAAAGTTCAATTTTAATTGCATATGTCTTTTCATTACTTTCTCTCCTCCCTTGTTCTTAGTTCCTTTTTTTTTCAATACTATCACATTTTGAAAGTAACATTTATCTTTCTAATTGTAAAAGTAATATATGCTAAGTGCAGAAAATTTGAAAAACACAGAAATACACAAAGAAAAGCATTCTCTACTATACCAAGACATCTATTTCCAAGGGTGAAAAGACAATCATACTTTACTTACTGCTTTATCAGCTGCTTTTTCCACTTTGCAATATATTATGAAAAATCTCCCAAGTCGATTTGTATTTTTTTTCCATATAACATTCTCACATAGAAATGTATTATACATCTTGTAAATAGTTTTCTATTGTTGATAACTTTGCACTACTCTAAATAATGCTGCAAAGAACATCTTTATCTATATGTTTTCCATGCATCTCTGATTTTTTTTCCCCTTAGAAGAAATTTATAGATCTGGAACTGTTGGGTCAAAAATATGTTCACTCACTAAGACTTTCGGAATTGATGCATAAGTTCCCAGAAATTTTTGTGTCAGTTTACAACCTTTCTAGCAATGTTCAAGAATGAACTTTTGCTCACATGCAGTCTAGATGTTATCATTCATTTCAGTCTTTGCCTATCTGATGGATGTAAAGTAGTGTTCAGTTCAGTTCAGTTCAGTTCACTACTTTAAAATGTTATGTCCCTTTAACTACCACCCCTGTACAGGACAAGGGGATAGGTGCTGTGACGAGAAAAATCTGGGTTTTTTACCTTCTCCAGATCCTACTTTCTCATGGGAGTAATAATGATACCTACTAAGACCCACTACACATGGTTGGTATGAAATTTACATGAATACGCAGCTCTGTCTGGGAATCAGTAAAGTACTCGATAAATGTTACTGAATAAAGTATCAAGAGAAAGAGAAAGAAGAGGATATTGACTGACATTTCCTCTAAAAAATTTCAGATTATGACCTTGGCCCATTTTTCCATTTAAGTATATTTCTGTTTACTGTCAGTGATCATGTTATTAGTATATATTCCTTTTGACCATATCAAGATATTTGTATTTAAATATAATCAACCTTCCACCTGCTGTACCCATTACTGATACATTTTTCCAGTTTGTGGTTTGCCTTTCCACTTTATTGATAGTTTTTTTACAAGGAGAGAAGCTTTACATAATTGCATAATCTTTCCATATTTGCCTTTATATTTTAATTTCTATGGTAGTATTCTTTGAAAGACATGCCAACATTATAAAATCAGCTAACTGTATAAGTTTGTGGGCCTTCTGTAATACAGAGGGTTTTTTATTTTAGACCTTCATACTTAATATCTTTAATGGCCTCCTTGGTGGCTCAGTGGCAAAGAATCCAACTACCAATCCAGGAGACGTGGGTTTGATCCCTGAGTCAGGAAGATCCCCTGGAGAAGGGAATGGCAACCCACTCCAGTATTCTTGCCTGGAGAATTCCATGGACAGAGGAGCCTGGCAGGCTACAGTCGTTGGGATCGCAAAGAGTCAGGCACAACTTAATGACTAACCAACGACATCTTATATCTTTATAACACCGCACATGTGCTCATTGCAGGGGGCCCCTGTGTTGGAGAAGCAGGAAGAAGATGAGTCTCTTGTTCCGATGTTTCTCACAGAACTGATTTTGACAGTCGAGTCACTGCTCTTTCAGCCTTCTTTGGAAGATATTCTGGTATGTGTTTCCTCCCTTAACATCTGTGTATAAATAACTTCTTGGAAAATGAAGCAGTTGTTCTACTGTTAAATGATTAGCAGGTTCACCCTTGTCACTTCTCCAAAATGATCGTAAGAAAAAGGCAGAGCATTGGTTCTGTGCACAGCATGGCTTCTACATAAAAGGTACCTGAAAGTTTAGCACATTTCCTTTCATTTGAGACAGATTAGGGGCTTGATGGGGTATACTATCAGAAGAATATAGTCTGTATATGAATTTAGAGGACTTCCCTGGTGGCTCAGATGTTGAAGCATCTGCCTACAATGCGGGAGACCTGGGTTCGATCCCTGGGTCGGGCAGATCCTCTGGAGAAGGAAATGGCAACCTACTCCAGTACTCTTGCCTGGAAAATCCCACGGAGAAGCCTGATAGGCTACAGTCCATGGGGTCGCAAAGAGTCGAACACGACTGAGCAACTTCACTCACTCACTCATAGGCATCCTTCTAATGTGAGTCCAAGAAATCGCTGTTGTAAATACCACTTTGAAATCTTTTTTTAAATATGTCACATTTAAGAGGATTTTATTGTTTTGGTATCTATTTTTAATTTTTTAATTGGAGGATAATTGCTTTACAATATTGTGTTGGTTTCTTCCATACATCCAGTTTTTGCTATGCTCTGCAGTCAGTTGCCACTAGATTGGCTACTTAAAGCAATAGCCATTTATTACCTCCATCTCTGTGGGTCAGGAGTCTGGGCACCTTTTAGCTCCTTCTCTGCTTCAGGGCCTCTTTAGGCTGCCCTTTGGGTGTTGTCTGGACTGAGGTTTCCTCAGAGGCTTTACTGGAGAAGGATCCACTTCCAGTTTCCCTCAAGTTGTTGTGAAAATTCATCTCTAAGCAGCTATAGGACTGAAGTCCATGGTTTCCTGAGAGAAGTCAGCTGAGCATGTCTGTCTGCTTCTTCAAGACCAGCTGGAGAATCTCCTTTGAGAAGGGCCCAATCTCTCTTTTAAGAACTTTCACTTGATTCAATCAGGTCTACCATGGATCATCACATCCTTTCTTTTTTAAATGTGTCTATTTATTTATGGAGTTATGGATTTATACGTCTATCTATGTATGGATTTTTGGCTGCGCTGGGTCTTCATTACTGCATGCAGGCCTTCTCTAGTTGTGGTGGGCAGAGGCTACACTCTTAACTGTGGTGTGTTTGCTTCCCATTACTGTGGCTTCTCTTGTTGCAGAGCACAGGCTCTAGGGCTTGCAGGCTTCAATAGTTGCAGCACGCGGGCTCAGTGGTTGCAGCACATGGGCTTAGTTGCCTCATAGCATGTAGAATCTTCACAGACCAGGGATCGAACCAGTATCCCCTGCATTGGCAGGCAGATTCTTAACCACTGGACGATGAGGGAAGTCCCATCACATTCTTGATTAACTCACAGTCAATTATGTCTGCAAAGTCCCTTCATCTTTCCCTATAACGTAACCTCATCATGACTGTGGCATCCATCATGTTCACAGATACTGCCCATATCCAAGAGAAGGGGATTATACAGGGCATGTAAACCAGGGAGGGTGGATTCTGGAAGACATTTTAGAGTTCTGCTTTCCTCCTTCAGGTACAAGCACAGATTAATAGACCAATCAGAGACTATATTTTCTGTCCTTAGCTGGTGTACTGTGGTGCAAAAGCACTAGGAATCAGGATCTCTAGATTCTAGTCTTGGCTTTTCAATCAGTAAGCTTTTTGACCTTGGGGAAAACACTTACCTCTCTGAGGCTCAGTACATGCATCTGTGAAATAAGGAGGCCGGTGAGTTTTAAGGTTGCTTCCTCTTCCAACAATTTTTGACTCTGTAATTTATGAGATCATCAGGCTTGTTTAGGGTATTTACAAGAATGAGCAGCCTGCTGAGGTCCCTATGGTTGGACTGTCTCTCAGGAGTTCCCAATAAGAGAGACACTGGATTTTCATGCCCTTTCCAGGCCAGAATATTCATAGACTTAACATGGAAGACAGAGTACAGGAAGATAACACAAGAAAGCTCTCTCCAGCTAGCAGCTGGCTATTCTCCTTAAGCACCAAGGGATAGGCCTTGAAAACCTCAACACTTAATATTTCCTGTTGTAGGACCCTACTGCCAACATGAATGTTAGTCGGTCATTCGTGTTCAACTCCTTGCAACCCCAAGGACTGCAGCCTGCCAGGCTCCTCTGTCCATGAAATTCTCCAGGCAAGAATACTGGAGTGGATAGCCTTTCGTGGATCTTCCCAATCCAGGGACTGAACCTGGGTCTACTGCATTACAGGTGGATTCTTTACCATCTGAGCCACCAGGGAAGCCCAACAGGAGTATTTTTAATTCCTAGATAAGTTGTGGGCTAAGCACATTCATATGTTCACACCACAGATAAGATTTTGCTTCATGTAGCCCCAAATTAGCCAATGGCAGTATAAACAGAATTGTCAATCGTGAATTTTCTATTTTTTTGTCACTCTTATTTTGATCATTAGTCTTAGCATTTCAAACATGCATACACACATAGAGCTTCATCTAAAGGAAAAATTATATACTTAAGTCTTGACATCTGACATTGTTCTTGCTTGTATTAACTATGGTCTCCTACTACTTGATCCAAATACTTGATCCAAAAGATGATGCTGTGAAAGTGCTGCACTCAATATGCCAGCAAATTCGGAAAACTCAGCAGTGGCCACAGGACTGGAAAAGGTCAGTTTTCATTCCAATCCCAAAGAAAGACAATGCCAAAGAATGCTCAAACTACTGCACAATTGCACTCATCTCACACACTAGTAAAATAATGCTCAAAATTCTCCAAGCCAGGCTTCAACAATACGTGAACCGTGAACTTCCAGATGTTCAAGCTGGCTTTAGAAAAGGCAGAGGAACCAGAGATCAAATTGCCAACATCCACTGGATCATCAAAAAAGCAAGAGAGTTCCAGAAAAACATCTATTTCTGCTTTATTGACTATGCCAAAGCCTTTGACTGTGTGGATCACAAGAAACTGTGGAAAATTCTGAAAGAGATGGGAATACCAGGCCACCTGACCTACTTCTTGAGAAATCTGCATGCAGGTCAGGAAGCAACAGTTAGAACTGGACATGGACCAACAGGTTGGTTCCAAATAGGAAAAGAAGTACATCAAGACTGTATACTGTCACCCTGCTTGTTTAATTTATATTCAGAGTACATCATGAGAAATGCTGGGCTGGATGAAGCAAGCTGGAATCAAGATTGCCAGGAAAAATATCAATAACCTCAGATATGCAGATGACACCACCCTTATGACAGAAAGCTAAGAAGAACTAAAAAACCTCTTGATGAAAGTGAAAGAGGAGAGTGAAAAAGTTGTCTTAAAGCTCAACATTGAAAAAACTAAGATCATGGCATCTGGTCCCATCACTTATGGCTGGAGATAAGATGGAGAAATAGATGGAGAAACAGTGGAAACAGTGGCAGACTTTATTTTTGGGGGGTACAAAATCACTGAAGATGGTGACTGCAGCCATGAAGTTAAAAGATGCTTACTCCTTGGAAGAAAAGTTATGACCAACCTAGACAACATATTAAAAAGCAGAGACATTACTTTCCCAACAAAGATCTGTCTAGTCAAGGCTGTGGTTTTTCCAGTGGTTGTGTATGGATGTGAGAGTTGGACTATAAGGAAAGCTGAGCGCTGAAGAATTGATGCTTTTGAACTGTGGTGTTGGAAAAGACTCTTGAGAGTCCCTTGAACAGCAAGGAGATCCAACCAGTCCATCCTAAAGGAAATCAGTCCTGAATATTCACTGGAAGTACTGATGTTGAAGCTGAAACTCCAGTACTTCGGCCATCTGATGCAAAGAGCTGACTCATTTGAAAAGACCCTGATGCTGGGAAAGATTGAAGGCAGGAGAAGGGGATGACAGGGTGAGGTGGTTGGATGGTATCACCGATTCAATGGACATGAGTTTGAGTAGCTCTGGGAGTTGGTGATGGACAGGGAGACCTGGCATGCTGCAGTCCATGGCGTTGCAAAGAGTCGGACATGACTGAGAGACTGAACTGAACTGAACTGAATACTTGATCCAACACACATTTTTCAATTCTTTCCTGTTCCTGTTGTGTTTAACAGACCTCTGATTGCATATGACTCTTATTTACTGCTCCCACCTCTGTAAATAGACTCCCCCTTGGTTAAATTTCTCTTGGTTTTACTCCTGTGGCAACATCTTTTCCTTTTCAGTCCTCTATTTTGGAGCATCTTTTTTGTCTGAGCTTTGACTGCTATGATCCTTAAAGGCTCCCTCCTCCTCACATGTTATATATTCTTCCTGGGTGCTTGTGTCTGTGCCCATTGTTCTAACTACTGCTTTTAGAATGGCATCTTTAAATGTATATTTCCATACAGTACTTTTCTTCTAGGCTCCAGACTTAGAGTCATCTGGAAATCTCCACAGTTAAGACCAACTCACCAAAATAAGGGCTTCCCAGGTGGTACAGAGGTAAAGAATCCACCTGCCAATGCAGAAGACACCAGAGATGTGGGTTTGATCCCTGAGTTAGGAAAATCCTCTGGAGGAGTAACTGGCAACCTGTTCCAGTATTGTTGCTTGAAAAATCTCATGGACAGAGGAGGCTGGCGGTCCACAGTCCATGGGGGTCGCAAAGATTCAGACCCAATTAAGTGACCAAGCACACATACACCAACATAAATTAAACTTATAGACTTCTTCCAAAACTTACTTTTCCTTCTGTATTTGAATGAAAAGCAGTACCCAGATGCCCAAGCCAGCAATCTCAGAGTCATCCTGTGCTTAGTCAGTCAATCGTGTCCGACTCTTGTGACCCCATGGGATGTAGCCCTCCAGGCTCCTCTGTTCATGGGATTTCCTAAGCAAGAATACTGGATTGGGTTTCTATTTCCTTCTCCAGGGGATCTTCCTGACCCAGGGTTCGAGTGTCTCTGGTGTCTCCTGCACTGCAGGCAAATTCTTTACCCAGCGAGCCATCAGGAAAGCCCAGATCTAGGATCTAGATGCCTAGGATCTAGGCATCATCCTAGATCCTCCCTTACTCTTTGGAATCAAGTCCTGTGTGTTGACCTTAGTTGCACCTCCCTTCAATGAGAACCCCATCCCTGCTGTGATGGTCTCTTCTCACCTGCCTGCCTCTCTACCTTCTAGTCCATTTTCTACATTGCTGACTGCAAGATTATTTCATAGGCATACCTTGTCATGTCACTTAAAATTAAATTTCTCCATTGTCTATAGTAGCATTTTCAAAGGATGCTCTATAAGATACTGATAGACATTCTAGGAGACGGGGTTGAGATATGCATTTACACATTAACAAATATGAAAACGTCTTTTTAACAGATCCAGAGGAAAATCCTGTTTAGTTTCTCTTAATGTGAGGTTTCATCCCAAACTTATCTGACCTTGGGACACCTTTAACTCAGGGAAGGCAGTGGCACCCCACTCCAGTACTCTTGCCTGGAAAATCCCATGGATGGAGAAGCTTGGTAGGCTGCAGTCCACAGGGTCGCTGAGGGTCGGACACGACTGAGCGACTTCACTTTCACTTTTCACTTTCATGCATTGGAGAAGGAAATGGCAACCCACTCCAGTGTTCTTGCCTGGAGAATCCCAGGGACGGGGGAGCCTGGTGGGCTGCCGTCTAGGGGGTCGCACAGAGTCAGACACGACTGAAGTGACTTAGCAGCAGCAGCAGCCCATGGTCACAATCTGGGGAATGCTGGACCACCAGCTCAGTATCACTCACAAGCCTTTCATGAGGGGTCGACTGCATCACAACTGCATTTAACCACACTGGCACTTACGCTGCAGCACACGGTCCTGCTGCCCTCCTTGGGCCTCTCACATGCACTGACTTACAAGAACTCTACTTCTGTCTTGTATACTTGAGAAGCTCCTGCTCATCTTTTAAAGTTCATCTCAAGAAGTACCTTTTCTTTATATCATTTAGATAGACGTTTATTATAAATTAAAAATTAATTTGTGCTCACTGAAGAGAATGTGAAAAGCACAGAAAGACATTATTAGCAGCATTGGTCATCCCATGTGCCACAAATAGAAATAATCTTTTAACATTTTTGGATGTTTTCTCCAGTTTTGTTTTAGTCCATACTGATATATACCAACAGACTTAACTGGTCATGAGATTTACATATGCATTTTAAAATGGGATTTATACACCAGTTTTATCCTCCTCTCTTTTTTTTTAATAAGCTTTGTAACATTATATTATAAACTTTTCCCATGTCATTCATTAATCAATCTTTGGAGACACCATTTTGAAAAGGTGCCTAATTTTCATTTGTATAAATATACTATAACTTAACCATTCTATTTTTGAACACTAAAGTATTTCTCTAATTAGTTTTTACTATAAGTATTGCTTCAGTGAGTGCCGTTCCACATGAATCATTGTTTACATACCTAATTGTTCTCTAAAGATAGATATCTAGAATGGAAACTACTGCTCAAAGAATATGAACTTTTATTGATTGCCTGCTAGTCTGCCATGTCTGACTCTGCAACCCCATGGACCACAGCCTGCCAGGTTCCTCTGTCCATGAAATTCTCCAGACAAGAATACTGGAGTGAGTTGCCATGCGCTTCTCCAAGGGATCTTCCTGACCTAGGGATCAAACTTGTGTCTGTCATGTCTCCTGCATTGGCAGACAGGTTCTTTCCCACTAACACCACCTGGCAAGCCCTAGCCACCCTTCCCTGATATTCTTAGGCTATCTTGTCCTTCTTTCCCTTATGACTTTTCTGGGTTTTGTTCATATTTCAAATGAATGTAATATATTCATCTTAATGTGTTGCAGTTTTTTGCTTATCAATTTCTCTCTCAATTAGAAAACATAGTTCCTAAACACAGGGGCTGTGTCTTCTGATTTGTCATATACTTAGAGTCAATGTAGTACTTTGTATGGTTGAATGAATTATTCTTATTTATTTTAGTATTTTATAAAATTCAAAATTTTTTGTAAATATACCCTTATATGCATTTACATTTTTGTTTGTGCTTTTCTCTCTAACAGGATGGTATTTCAGGTGCAATTAATCATTTCCAAAACACTGTGTTATCAGTTCCTAATCTCGTGCCTGATTCATATTTTGATGCTTTTACCAGCCCTTACATTAACAACAAAATGGAAGAAAAAACTTGTGGGTTTGGTCCAAGCTTATCAGCAGTATTTGATGATGATAAGAATTTTCACACAATTATCTTCCAAATAAAGGTATATTTTCTTTTACTAAAGCCATTTTTACAGTACTTTAAATTTTTAATTAACTGAGCAACATATTTTCTTCCTGTCTTATCTTTAAATTGAATGCTACTTAATCTCTAGATAGTTGAGTTTTTTTTGAGTCCTAGTATATCAGAGCACTGATGATAGGAAAGAGACATAAAGGCACAAGCTATTCAAGACTTGAATAACTTCTAAGGGAGAAAATAAGGTAGATACAGGGTGCTCGGCGCTGGTGCACTGGGATGACCCAGAGGGATGGGATGGGGAGGGAAGAGGGAGGGGGGTTCAGGGTGGGGAACACGTGTAAACCCGTGGCAGATTCAAGTCAATGTATGGCAAAACCAATACAATATTGTAAAGCAATTAGCCTCCAAAAAATAAATAATTAATTATTTTTAAAAAAGGAAGAAGAGGCATTATTTGAACATTGAGTGGTGCAGAAGAAATAAAGCAACTGATGAAAAGTTAAGGTCCTACTAAACAAAACAGAACCAAAAAATCAGAATATACCTGACTCCCCACAACCAGAAGATAAAATAATCTGCACATTGCTACACTTACAAAATAAAATGCCTTTGAATTATAAATCTTATAAATTACTCCAAATCCATGAACTGAATTAATTAAAATATATTAAATACATGAGAAGTTACCATGAAGAAAAATCAGAAAAATGAAGATTAAAAAAGCTAATGAATATTCCTTCTTTTCCCCCTCAAAGCCATGAAACAAAAGCTGTACTGTAAACTCAAGTATATAACATCAAACACATATTCAGGCCTGAATATGTGTGAAATAACATATCAAAAATTCAGAATTTAAAATATAAATGGTATTGTTTTAAGACAAAATTATCTAAGAAATGTAGACTAAATTTTATAGTGTCCAAAGGTGAATAAACTGAAACTAAAATTTAAAAGACAGGAAAACAACCAAGAGAATGAAAATAAGCTAGTGTTTGTGCATATCCTCAGCTGCTCAGTCCTGTCCGACTCTTTGCGACCCTATGGACTGTAGCCCACCAGGCTCCTCTGTCTATGGAATGCTCCAGGCAAGAATACTGGAGTGAGTTGCCATTTACTACTCCAGGGGATCTTCCTGACGCAAGGATAGAACCCACATCTCTTGTGTCTTCTTCATTGGTAGGCAGCTTCTTTACCACTGTACAAGATATAAGAAAAAAAAATGGTTAGAAAGAAAATAATCAAAATAGGAAAAAGGCAAAGAAAAATCATATGCATATAAATAAAGTCTCTGAAGAAGAAAAATAAAACAAGGTGTAGAACAAGCACATAACTATAGTCCAAGAAAAGAAACTGTGAATCTGTATACAGAGTACCTTGGGAAATTGACCCAGACCAATTAACTCTGAGATACATACTCTTGAAACTACTATCTTTTAAAGAAAAAAAAATTTTTTCCTCCAGGTCTCAAAGCAAAATAATAACATAACATATGGAAACAGCATCAGGCTTCTCAAAAATGACATATAAAGCAAGGTGATGATGGAACAGCACTTTTTAATGAAACTCAAGGGAAAAAAATGTGATCAAGAGTTTTTATCTAGATAAGCCAGTCCTTCAAGTAGGAAGGCCATAGAAAAAGTAGTTTTAGAAAGACAATGTGCCCTAGAGAACTTGACGCTAATTTGGAGTTTTTGTGGAACAAAGATGAGTTTCATCCAATCAAGAGATATCTGGTAAAAAGACTGATCTTTCTATCTGTAGATCCACATGTAAGGAGCTTGGAAGTTGCCACTCCATCCTAACAACAAGTAAAAAGCTGAACACATTGATTGAACAGACTGTTAATGGGCCTGGAAGAGAGGCGAGGGCATAGGGAAAACTACAGCCCTCAAGACTGGAGAGACAGAGAAATACATACAGGGAGTCATGGTTCTGAGAGCAGAGACTCATGGGCAGAAACCTCAGTGAGAACCAGTGCCAGGACGGGAAAACCAGAACTATAATTGGTACTTTGCTGGAGGCTCAGTGTGAACAAGTCAGAATAAAGCACTCAGGGGACCCAGTTATAGGAGACTCCCACAGTGTTATGAAATTTACCTGCAGGAGCTCAACCAGGTTCTCACAATAAATATCAGAAAAAGATCTCCTCATGCTTCCAGCAGAGAGAGGGGAAAGGAATCATTTGAAATACATCAGAACACTCTGTTCTTAACAAGGCCTGCCCTTAGAGGAAATTAGTTATCCAGAGTTTAATTTGCTAGTGTATTGTCAGGTCTTTACTGACCTGAGGGAAGGGAAATACACAACCCCAGCCTACTCTAGCCATCCTGTCCCACCTAAGGAGAGAAGGGGGAAAAAAAGCGAGAGACATTTATGATGAAACTCACAGTCCAGAGGCACTGGCTTACTAAAAGACCTAATCAAAGGATGAAGGTAAAATATATCCCCTTCACTGGCACATATCATCCTCTAACTCAGGACCTATTAACAGCCATTCCTTTTATCAAGTATATGACATCCAGTTATCAAAAAAAGTTATAAGGCATATTAAAAAGGGAAAAAATTAGAAGACAGAGCAAGTATCAGACCCAGACACGGCAGGGGTATTGGACATATCAGACCCAGAATTTAAAACAACTATGATTAAATAATCATACAACTATGATTAATAGTCATTGGAGAAGAAAATGGCAACCCATTCCAGTATTCTTGCCTGAAGAATCCCATGGACAGAGGAGCCTGGGGGGCCAAGGTCCATGGGGTCACAGAGAGTCAGACACGACTGAAGTGACTGAGCATGCATGCATGATTAATAGAACAACTATGATTAATAGAATGGGAAAGACTAGAGATCTCTTCAAGAAAGTTAGAGATATCAAGGGAACATTTCATGTAAGGAAGGGCACAATAAAGGACATACATGGAATGGACCTAACAGAAGCAGAAGATATTAAGAAGAGGTGGCAACAATACACAGAAGAACTATACATAAAAGATCTTCATGACCCAGATAATCATGACGGTATGATCACTCACCTAGAGCCAGACATCCTGGAATGGAAAGTGAAGTGGGCCTTAGGAAGCATCACTACAAACAAAGCTAGTGGAGGCAACGGAATTCCAGTTGAGCTCTTTCAAATCCTCAAAGATGATGCTGTGAAAACGCTGCACTCAATATGCCAGCAAATTTGGAAAACTCAGCAGTGGCTACAGTACTGGAAAAGGTCAGTTTTCATTCCAGTCCTAAAGAAAGGCAATGCCAAAGTTTGCTCAAATGACTGCACAATTGAGCTCATCTCACACGCTAGTAAAGTAGTGCTGAAAATTCTCCAAGCCAGGCTTCAACAATATGTGAACCATGAACTTGCAGATGTTCAAGCTGGATTTAGAAAAGGCAGAGGAACCAGAGATCAAATTGCCAACATCCACTGGATCATCAAAAAAGCAAGAGAGCTCCAGAGAAAACATCTACTTCTGCTTTATTGACTATGCCAAAGCCTTTGACTGTGTGGATCACAATAAACTGTGGAAAATTCTGAAAGAGATGGGAACACCAGACCACCTGACCTGCCTTTTGAGGAATCTGTATGCAGGTTAAGAAGCAACAGTTAGAACTCGACATGGAACAACAGACTGGTTCCAAATAGGAAAAGGCGTACGTCAAGGCTGTATACTGTCACCCTGCTTATTTAACTTCTATGCAGAGTACATCATGAGAAATGCTGGGCTGGATAAAGCACAAGCTGGAATCAAGACTGCTGGAAGAAATATCAATAACCTCAGATATGCAGATGACACAACCCTTATGGCAGAAAGTGAAGAAGAACTAAAGAACCTCTTGATGAAAGTGAAAGAGGAGAGTGAAAATATTGGCTTAAAATTCAATATAGAGAAAACGAAGATCATGGCATCTGGTCCCATCACCTCATGGCAAATAGATGGGGAGACAATGGAAACAGTGAGAGACTTTATTTTGGGGGGCTCCAAAATCACTGTAGATGGTGACTGCAGCCATGAAATTAAATGACGCTTGCTCCTTGGAAGGAAAGCTATGACCAACCTAGACAGCATATTCAAAAGCAGAGACATTCCTTTGCCAACAAAGGTCCATCTAGTCAAAGCTATGGTTCTTCCAGCTAGAGGAGAAGGGGATGACAGAAGATGAAATAATTGGATGGCATCACTGACTGGATGGACGTGAGTTTGAGCAAGCTCCAGAAGTTAGTGATGGACAGGGAATCCTGGAGTGCTGCAGTCCGTGGGGTCACAGAGGGTTGTACATGACTGAATGAACTGAACTGAACTGATGATTAATATGCTGAGGGCTCTAACGGATCAGACACACAGCATGCAAGAACAAATGTGCAATGTAAGACAAAGAATTGAGAGAGACAAAATATGGAGTAGTGTTCAGTATTGTAAAGGCAAACGTTACCATAAGAAAGCAAGACTTGTGGTCCCATGAGTCAGGGCTATAAATCTCTATGCACAAAATAGTACAGGAGATGCAAAAGGCAAAGAAATGCAATGAGACATAAATGGTACATAAACAGAATTACTGTGAACAGAAGTCTTCACATGGAGCTTTCATTAAATGTAAATTAGGATATAGAATTCTTAACTAACATAATCAGTGATAAATAATAAGGAAATAACCATTGAAACAGAAAAAAAAACAAGGGATTTTTATGAAAATAAAAATTTACTTATCTAAATAAATATGAAAACCCTGCAGACATTTATCCAAATAAATTTAAAAACTTAGATTAAGTGGATAGTATTTTTAGGGAAACATGGGTATCTAAATTAACAGCATTGGAAATAGAAAGCTTACCAATATCCACAGAAACAGAGGAGGTTATTAAAGAAATACCTTGTCAAAAGCACCAGCCCCAAATGGGTTCACAGGGGAACTCACCAAAGACCATATATTCACAAAGTACCATATATAAAGAGATCGACTCATCAAAGGCCGTATATTCACAGTATCACATAAATTGTTCCAGAATACTGAAAATGCCTGGTGGGAAAATCTCCATTTGTAATAGCAACAAAGCAGGTAATATATTTAAGAATAAACCTAGTAAGAAATGCTAAAAAAACCTATATAAAAATATCTTTTAAGTTTTCTTAAAGGCTTCTGGAAGACAAAAATAGATAAATGTTCTTAGATGGAATGACTCAACATAATAAAGGCTTCTATTCTCCCTAGGTTAATTTATAAATGTAATAAAAATGCCAATTAAATAATAATACTAATAAACTTATTGTAGAACATTTTAGGTTTATAGTAAAGCCTATAAGGAATAATAGACATCCATGGAAGCTAGGAAAACCCTAAAAAAGAAAAGGTATTTGGGATACTATTCTAGCCAAGTATTAAATATAAACTCTATAATTAAACGATTGTGGTATTGGCACATGCATAGTTATCAGGCCAGTGAAATGGAATAAAAAGCCCAGAAATACACCTAAGTAACATGAAAATTTATTAACTATGGAGTGATTTCCAGGATATACTGTTAGGTGGAAAAATCAAATTAGACAAGAATATCTATAGTGTGCTACTTTTTATGTCAGAAAATAGGGAGAAGGAAGAGATAAACCAGAAACTAAGGAAATTGGTTCTGTAGAGAAGACAGTGGGGATGGTGTAGACAGGATGGTGGGTTTGGAGTAGAAAAGATGAGAAGAGTCACACTTAGTTCTGAGCATACCTTTCAGTATAGTCCAGTATAGTTCTTTTAAAATCTATGCGCTTCCCTAGTGGCTCAGTGGTAAAGAATCCATCTGCCAATACAGGAGACGTGGTTTTGATCCCTGGCTCAGGAAGATCCCCTGGACAAGGAAACGGCACTCTACCCCAGTATTCTTGCCTGGGAAGTCCCATGGACAGAGGAGCCACGCAGGCTACAATCAGTGAGGTCACGAAAGAGTGGGACCTAGCTTAGCGTCTAAATAACAACAGGAAACCTATGAGAATGAGGAAACAAAATCTTAAAACAGGATGCATTAAAAAACAAATGAACTATTCTATATTTCAAATGAATAACCACACTGTGAGGAAGGGGAAAACACTAAAACAAGTAACTTTTAAATACAGTGTTTTCTCATTATCAGAGAAATGCAAATCAAAACCACAATGAGGTACCATTTCACGCCAGTCAGAATGGCTGCAATCCAAAAGTCTACAAGCAATAAATGCTGGAGAGGGTGTAGAGAAAAGGGAACCCTCCTACACTGTTGGTGGGAATGCATACTAGTACAGCCATTATGGAGAACAGTGTGGAGATTCCTTAAAAAACTGGAAATAGAACTGTCATACGACCCAACAATCCCACTGCTGGGCATACACACGGAGGAAACCAGAATTGAAAGAGACACGTGTACCCCAATGTTCATTGCAGCACTGTTTATAATAGCCAGGACATGGAAGCAACCTAGATGTCCATCAGCAGATGAATGGATAAGAAAGCTGTGGTATATATACACAATGGAGTATTACTCAGCTATTAAAAAGAATACATTTGAATCGGTTCTAATGAGGTAGATGAAACTGGAGCTGATTTATACAGAGTGAAGTAAGCCAGAAAGAAAAATACCAATACAGTATACTAACGCATATATATGGAATTTAGAAAGAAGGTAACAATAACCCTGTATGTGAGACAGAAAAAGAGATACAGATGTATAGAACAGTCTTTTGGACTCTGTGGAAGAGGGCAAGGGTGGGAAGATATGGGAGAATAGCATTGAAACATGTAAAATATCATATGTGAAACGAATCACCAGTCCAGGTTTGATGCATGATACAGGGTGCTCAGGGCTGGTGCACTGGGATGACACAGAGGGATGGGATGGGGAGGGAAGTGGGAGAGGGGTTCAGGATAGGAAACACATGTATACTCATGGCAGATTCAAGTCAATGTATGGCAAAACCAATACAATATTATAAAGTAAAATTAATTAATTTTTTAAAAGTAAATTAATAAATCAAGGTCTTAAAAATAAATAAATACAGTGTTTTGCCTACATACCCTTAAGCTAAAGATCACTGTAATTATAACAAATATTAGGTTCCACTTAGTTTGTTTTTCACAGTGGTATTAGTGCATTAGCAATTCTGAAATGACTTTCTGTGTATTCTGTAGTTTAGCAAACAACTAAATATATTGTGGATAATGAAATGAGGTTACTCCTCCTCAGAAAGGGAAGTACAAATATGGACGAGAAAAGGCCAGAATGATGTTATATTGGAAATGGAATTACGAACTCATGATCTCTAATTAATCAGTAGAAAGAGAACTATATATAGAGTCTTGTGTATGTATGTATATTTGTGGGGTGTGTGTGTGTGTGTGTGTGTGTGTGTGTGTGTGTGTGTGTGTGTCTTGTTCTGCTCACTGAGATGATCTGGAAGCAGTGACATCCTAATAGTGATGAGCACATTTAGTGTCCACACATTGGTTTCTATGTATCATTCCAAAGCAAAAGATCCTTATCTCTGAAGAAACTGCTTATTGCTTAGTCATGTCTGACTCTTTGTGACACCATAGACTGTTAGCTTGCCAGGCTCCTCTGTCAATGGAATTTCCCAGGCAAGAATACTGAAATGGGTTGCCATTTACTTTTCCAGGGGATCTTCCCAATCCAGGAATTGAACCAGAGTCTCCTTCATTGCAGGCAGATTCATTACCATCTAGCCACCAGGAAAGGCCCTCTACCCCACCCTCCCACACACAAATAAGAAGATGTCTAAGAACTAACGGAGACCTGCAGAAAAGATTAAAAAGCCAACTTGAAGGGTCTCTCTAGAACAATCTGACCATTAAAATAAGTAATGGTTATAACAGTGTTTGAAAGTAAGAATACATAAGCAATATTTTATGAATAAATGAATGAATCGATGGAGTGATGATGGAAAGCTCTTCCTTACAGTAAAATGCCAACTAGTAAACATAGAAGGAAAACCTAAAAAAAGATCACCACTTTATAGTACTTTACCCCCACTTCTATAGCAACCATAGAAATAGGTGAGAATCTCCAATGCATACTGAAATGGATATGCAAAGGTATGGTGAGAAAAAGGACTTTTATCTCAAAACATTTCTGCATAGGATATTTATTGATTTAAAGAGAAAATAGCAACAGATCTCACAGATACCACTTTAGTAGTGTTAACATTGCTAGTAATGGGACAAATCAACATTATGTGCCTTTAAACATGATACATGGAGAACATACATCATTTCCGTCGTATTATTGCCAAAATGTATAACTGAATGTAAGCATTAAGAAGTGTCGCGCGCACACACACACACACACACACACACACAAAATACTCTTCAAAAAGGTAAAGATCATGAAAGACAAAGATTGAGAAATTGGTCCAGATTAAAGGACACCAAAGATATATGACAAGATACAATACCTGATCCTGGATAGGATAGTGGGCCAGGGGGAAAAAAAAGTTTTTTATTTTACTATGAAAGACATTATTGGGAGAGATGGCGAAATTTGTATGCTGCTGCTGCTACTAAGTCGCTTCAGTCGTGTCTGACTCTTTGTGACCCCATAGACGGCAGCCCACCAGGCTCCCGTCCCTGGGATTCTCCAGGCAAGAATACTAGAGTGGGTTGCCATTTCCTTCTCCAGTGCATGAAAGTGAAAGTGAAGTCGCTCAGTCATGTTCGACTCTTCGCAACCCCATGAACTGTAGCCTACCAGGCTCCTCTGTCCATGGGGTTTCCCAGGCAAGAGTACTGGAGTGGGTTGCCATTGCCTTCTCCCAAAATTTGTATAAAGATCTGTAATTAGATAATAGTATTAATATCAATGCTAATTTACTGATTTAAGTCATTATATTAATATTATGGCAGTTTAAGAAAATATTTTTGTGTTTATTAAATAAGCTGTGAAATATTTAGTGTTAGAAATATCTTGTGTCTGCAGCTTTCTTCCAAATGGTTCAGAGTAAAATAGAGAGAAAGTCATAAAGCAAATGTGATATATTATTAAAATTTAAGGAATTCAGTGACCATATATGGAATTATTTGAACTATTCCAGCAACCATGCTGTGAGGTTTTAAAAATCATATTTGAACATGTTGGTAGAGCTTTCCATTTTGGGGTCACCCATTGTGTTTCTGCCTAACACTTGCATGATCATGTACCAGAGACACTATTAAATCTGCTCAAAGGAGATATACTTTGACGTAGTATCTTCCCTTCAACTTTTAATGTAAAGAAATAAACAGCAGAAACATTCTGGAAGATTATATACAAAGCCTATTGAAAGGAAATAAGTGAACAAATATCTAAATATAGCCATCTAGGGTGTGTACTAGTGTTTGTAATTAAAATTTCTACCACTACTCACTAAATATGTAAAGCAAGAGTCTGAGCTACCTACCCTAGCAGTGGTGTGTTGGGAATGAGCAATTCCATTGATCATCTCTAGTTTTCCTTGGGGCAAACTGCAGTCATTTGCAAGAAGTCTTAGTAGGAAATATTAAGAGAAGGCAGTGGAGTGTAGTCAGAGAGTAATAGGCCAAGATCAACAAGAAACAAGTCCTAACTGCCATTCACAGGCATTGTGATGCCATTGAACTATGATAATGTGTACTGACGTGGTATTATAGAAAAAGTCTTGTAGGGAAGTGGAGGTTTGCGCCAAGTTTAATCAAAGTGAGGGAAAGTATTTATTAGGGCAAATTCTGAAGACATTTTGAAATAGGAGACTTGCCAGCATAGAGAATTTAATAATGAGATTAGGCAAGTAATTTTGCATATATGCTAAATGGTTTTGCCTTCGCTCAAAAACACTTAAACCAAGACATAAAATTTGCAATTTGGAAAATAAATAGACATTGTCTCTTGCCATATATCTACTAGTGATGTATAAGTTCACCATGAAGCTAAAAAATTACACATTTACTTCTTTTTAATCATAAGGAACAATTCTTTGAAAGTCACATTTAAAGACTTTTTTTTTTTAAGCTTCATAAGAGAATTTGTTAACTGCCCTTTGTTATCAAGGATGGTACCTTTTCTCTCACTTACATATCCCCAGGTCACAGCATAGTGTGCATCTGCATTTTTCAGTTGTATAAAATTAAATTCTGCTCAGGAAAAATATAGTTTTGTTTGTTTTTATTTTATATGATGTTTAGGAAGCCATACAGGCAGCATTTGAATCTGCCCAATTATATGCAGCTACATTTGAAAAGTTTCAAATATTCTTCAAGGAAAATGAAAGTCTTGATTTACAAGATCTTAAACTTCAAGAACCTGGTAAGTTTTCATTTGTCCTTGCTAATTATATCTAAGAGTCATATCAAGCTTTATCATGGTCTAGGTTTCTGTTTTGTGGTGTGTGGTGACAGAGATGGTAGCCGAAAAGAGCTGGCATGACAAAACACAAGAGTTTATTCATTTCTAGATTACTTTCTGTAGAACCACTTTTTTCTTTACTTTTACTGTTATGTTTTATTTCAAAACATTATGGGAAGGAATTCTTCCCCAAGAGCTTATCTTTTAGTATGAAGCTGTACCAGTGCCAAGGTCATATAGCCTCTATATGGAAAGGAGTTGAAAGGAGTGTTTTCCCCTCAGATTCCTTAAAAAATGTTTACATAGTGTAACATGTATCTCAGGAATTCATTCTGTCTCAGGAATTCAAGTTACTCTATTTGTACAGCCCTATTGCAACCAGGTAGGTATGAATCGACACCTTAGTCATGAGATTCGAACCATGGAGAAGTTATTTTATTAAATTTATTTTTATTCAACCAAAGAAAATAAAATACAATGCCCAAGTGAAATTTCAGGCAAGAAAGTTTCCAAATGATTATGAAAATTAAGTATATAGCATTCATTATTACCATTTAAAAATGTGAAGCATACCCATATTCTTCTTTTGTTGCTGTTGTTTCATTAACTGGTTTTATTCTTTTTTTTCTCTCTCATGCACAAAAATGTTTACTCTGATACTTTGCCTCATGAATGAGCACTATTTTTTTTCTGTAAATTCTTGTGTTTTTCTTTCAATTCATTATTTTTACTACACTGAAATATTTTAAAGTAAATTAGACATGCCAGTCCCTAAATGAAATACTTCAATATGCATCTTCAAAAAGCATCTCCCTACAAAACCAAAATATTTTCACACCTGAGAAAAAAATCTCTAAAATCAACATTTAGTCCATATTCAGAATCTGCCAAATAAAGCAGTTTGCAGCTGGTTTGGCCCAGAATCTAATCCAAGAATAGACACTGTATTTACTTTTTATGTCTCTTTAAGTTTTGAAAAGTTGAAACAGACCTTTTTTCTCCAGAGCACTAACTTGCTCAAGAAACAAAAGTGGGGTTCTACTTAAGAAATTTAAAAAAAAAAATTAGACACGTTCATTTCTACCATTCTTCACCAACACCGTCACACTGAGACTTAGTGTGTGTTGAACTGAAGGGAACTGACCGGTACTATGGTGGCACCATGGTAACAGTAAGATATGGAGCCTGGCATTTCAGCATGAAATAGACTAATCCAAATAACCAGTTCTAACCATCTAGATCGCCTGCTCACAGCCTTGAGCCAAGGCCTCTGAGTCTCCACGTTCCTTACGTTGGATGACTTTACTCCCTCACCAGTTACCTAACTGGATAGGGCTACCACGCTCCCAGATTGCCCTTCATCTAGTCCTGCCTTGGCTTGTCAATCCTGTCTCAATCTCTGAACCAGGGTATCATAGGTATTAGCCATTTGTTGTCTGGGAATCTGGAGTAGATTGGCCTGGACTCCTAAAAGTTGTTTTCTTCCTCTTTTAGGAACTTTCTTGTACTTCCTAAACCTCTGAACCCAGTATTTCCCATTAGAACGTAGCTTTGCCCCTTGGATACCATGCCTTGCCTGTTATACCATATTCCCTCAAATTACTATAACACTGCCTACGACATATTGTGCTCAGATGCTCAGTCATGTCCAAGTCTTTGTGATTCCATGGACTGGAGCCCTCCAAGTTCTTCTGTCCATGAGATTTCCCAGGCAAGAATTCTAGAGCGGATTGCCATTTCCTCTTCCAGAGGGATCTTCCCCACCCAGAGACTGAACCCGCATCTGTTATGTCTCCTGCATTGGCAGGGGAATTCTTTACCACAAGTGCCACCTGGGAAGCCCTAAGATATATTATAGTTTATTATACTTAATAAATGTCTGTTTAACCAAACTTTTAGCCAGACTGCCCTTTGTTTAGCTCCAGAAGGTGATCAGAAGACAGACTCTGGCTTTCTGAAATAATCAGCCATAAATTTAGAAACCACTAAATTTCTATAAAAGTCAGTGTCTACTAATATTTTCCATACTTGCTAAGCACTTATGATAGGTGCTGTGCTGTCTCATCTAATCTATTTTATCTAATCCTCATAATTCTATATAGGCGCGTATTCTCACTTTACAAATAGGTAAGTGGAAATATAGAGATAAGGCAACTCCAAGATTACACAGTGAGTAAGTGGTTTAGAAATTGTTTCCCCTGACTTGAGAGTTTGCTATACAAACCATTCCTCCTCCATCTCATCAAGAGAGAGCTCTTCTGTTGGCTTTACTCTTTTGTTTCCCTTTGAACATGGATATGTCATTTAACTTCGAGTTGATCTAAATTTATTTATGTATAAAATGAAAGTATTGGACTAAATTGGTGTTTCCCAGATTGGTGTTCCTTGAACCACTATTCTGAAGGATATTACATGATGCTATGAAAAAGACTCTGTGTTCAAATAAATTTGGAAAATACTAGATCAAGCAACATTATACAGCTTTCCTCACCAGGGGTTTTCTCAGATCATTGGATATCCTAATTTTTTCATTTCTCAAAAATAAACACATCAAAACCTTCTAAAATGAGTAGGAGAGATAATTGTCATCCCTTTTTTTGTATCTTGAGGAAGGTGAAGCTCAGAAAGATTAAGTAACTTAGCCAGAGCAACAGGTGGGTTAAAGACTTGGGCCTGGGTTTTCTAAGACTTTGTCTGATGTGTTCTTTATACTGTGTCAAACTGCCCCTTGTGTCCAGAACAGGAGGTGATGGAAATAAAGGCAAGGATCAACAACCTTTTCTCTTGGGGATGGTGGAAGAGGGTTAGAGAAGAACAGGAAGCAGTAGGGAAAACTGTCTGACTCAAGTGGAGGGAGCAACTGGAAATAAAGTTAGCTGAGTTTTTAAAGACAAGGAGTTGTTTTGTATTATATGTGTATTAGTAAGAGCTGGTTTTGACCAATAGTATGATTTCAAGATAATCTGCCTTCCACTGGTGATTTGAGAAATTGGAGGTAGGAAGATTATCAAAATGCAGCTGCAGCATTGGCAGACAAAGTTGACAATGGCCTTAACTTTGATGTAGGGAGCAGGGTTGGCAGAGGCGTTGGGAGGAGGAATGGAAATAACTTTAGCTATGCCTGATCTCTTGAGTTTCAAACTTTCTCTGTTGTTAATATCCTTATATACTTGGTAAAGAATCTGCCTGCAATGCAGGAGACACAGGAGATGCAGGTTTAATCCCTGGGTCGGGAAGATCCCCTGGCAGAGGAAATGGCAACCTACTCCAGTATTTTTGCCTGGAAAATCCCATGGACAGAGGAGCGTGGTAGGTTATAGTCCATGGGGTCACAAAGAATCGAATACAACTAAGGATGCATAGTCAAACTTATTTTGAGGTATGATGTGGAAGAACCGTTAGATTAAGCCAACTCAAACCAGCCTGATTCTAGAATCTACTCCGGTATAGACTAGATTCTCTAATGCAATTACAAGTTATTTTCATGAGCTATTCTTAGCGACAGCCAGAAAATATTTTTACATTATGAAATGTTAGTTTCTTCATTACAAGAATAAAATATAAAGCATCATGAATTAACATTTTAAAATTATACAAGGTTCTCTACCTATGGATAGTTCATTTTAAATACATATGTAAGTGTATTAATGCAATGATTTTTGATATATCTGTGTAATGGTCCTTTAAAATCTAACATATGTTTTTCGCTGTATATGAATTATTCTGTGTAGGTGTTAAGTTCTTTAGTGAACAACTGGAAAAATATCACAGACAGCACAAGGACGCAGTGGCTCTGAGACCCACCAGGAATGTAGGACTGCTGCTCATTGACACTAAGCAACTAAAAGAAAAACTAATTCCATCACCTTTGCGATGCTTGGAGGTAACTATAAACTAGGAAAAATTTTAATTATAGTCTCTACAACTATTTTATGATTTTTCTCCTGCAAATAGCCTATCTTTATTTTCTAGTATTGCAGCTATTTAAAATTAACTTAAGTCTATTCAGCATCTTTAATTTGTAGGGAAAGTTCCATGTTTTTCTTTCTGTCCCAAGCATTGTCAATTTCAGGTGAGGGAACAAAAGTCCTTAAACTAGCCTCTTACATCCACTCCTTTTTCCTTCGTTGGAGCATTTCAAGATTTCCTCCAGAGGAGACATTGCTGTAACAGCTCAGAGTCCTAGTAGGAATACTGGTTGATTCTAGGATACTGAGGTATCCTAGATACTGAGGTTTCCTGATCTGAAACTGTCCCTAAAGATCTGATTGTATTTTAGTGAGTGGTAGAACTGAGGAGATTTGATTGAAAGACTTGTTTATTTATTAAAGTAAGATTAGATTAAGAAACTATAGTGTAGTAAGAAGATTGATCTAACTTGAAGGTCTTTTAAGTAGACGTGGAGATCCAGGTGGAAATTCAGCCCGAAATTAAAGTAAAACAGAGAAATGGTTCAGAAGGCCTTTTATACTTTTGATAAAACACAGAGATCAATGGGTAACACAAGATTATGTAGCGTTCGCAGCTCAGGCTCTTCTGTATACATCTCCTTAAAGCATTAACATTAAAGTTACATCTCTATAGAACAAAGGTGCAGTGGGATATAACAAGAGGTACTTAACTCAAAGATCTAATGTTGCTAACACAAGGTCTACTACTTGTTTTTCTAACTATATCTACAACTAAAGGATGTGAAAATTTGGCAGCAAATATTGACTCAACAAATGAAACCTTTAATCAGTCCTATTCTAAAGATTTTGACTCCTCGGAAGCTCCTACATTCCTAGGATGTTTTAAGCTTCCTGTGCCTCCTGCGGTCAGGAGGCCTCAAACAATCACACGCGCAGCTGTACGAGTCCTGCAGGCAGGCTAGAAAGCCATCAGAGGTTTTTGGATTGAAACACTCTTTTAAATGCAGAAGACTAAAGCAGATTTTTGTTGGGGTACATGCTTAGGAATTTCAGAGGGTCCCTGAAGTCTGAGTGTCAGCCATGACCTCACACTGGCTCCCAGCATTCTACGATAACTTTCAGGTCTTCCTTTAGTCATATATACCATCAAATCCCACCACAAAGGGACTCCCCTGGTGGTTCAGTAGTTAAAAGTGGCCCAGGTTCAATCTCTGGTTAGGGAGCTAAGATTGCACATGCCTCACAGCCAAAAAAACTCCCAAAACATAAAACAGAAACAATATTGTAACAGATTCAATAAAGACTCTAAAAAATACCTCTAGAGACACAATGGTATAGAACAGAGATTGGCAAACTATATCCCACAGGGTCATTCCAGCCTGCCACCTGTTTTGTACCATGACGTTTCGCTTATGTATTGCCTATGGTTGCTCTACAAGGGCGGAGCTGAGTGGTTGTGACAGAGACCGTATATCCTGCAAATCTAAAGCATTTACTATTCAGCCCTTACAGGAAACCTCTGTTGGCCCCTGGTGCAGATGAAAGAAGACAGTGCCCTGTCTAAAAGGCTGCAGGCCTGAGTGCTACTATCTTTTCTGTCACTAATTAGCTGTGTGGCATTGGACTTCTTTCTAGAGCTTTGCTGATTCATCTGTTGGAAAAGAAAACAATAGAGAATTGAAGCAAAGTCAATTTCAGCAAACATTTCTGAGCACTCTGAGTACTACTGTATACTAAGCCAAAAACAAAAAACAAAAGAAACTTCAAACTGGCTTCAGCAATCAGAAAATGTATGGATCGAAAAAGTCCAGAGGGTGGATGGGCATCAGGAAGCTGTGATCTAGTGACTCAGTGGTTCCTAGAGACCTGATTTTTTCCATTCACCGTGTGCCAGCTTCCTTCTGATGTGCCAGCTTCATCCTAAAGCTCATATACCCTAACTTTTCTGAAATGGTAGTCAAAGGCTCCATAGGATAATTATTTCCTTATTCATGTCCAGAGAGAGAGAGAGAGAGATCTCAGCCTTAAACAAAAGTCTTGGGTTTCTACTTAATTGGATCAGCTGATGTCAGAGGTTCACTCTAATCCAATCACACTAGCCAAAGAAAGCCATGCTCATTTTACCTTAAGACCAATTAGACTCAATCTATGTTTCTGAAGGAGAGATCACCTTCCTCCAAATCATTACTACCGTCCAGCACGAAAGAAGTGGAGTTGATACTGGGAATGGTACCACAATGTTCACTATACAGGACGAAGTAACAGAAAGGGTACTTACAAAATATCAGACCATTTAGGCAGACTTTTAAAAAAATTATTTATTTATTTGGCTGCATCTGGTCTTAGTTGCAGCATATGGGATCTTGGTTGAGTCATGCGGGATCTTTCCTTGTGGCACACAAACTCTCTAGTTGTGGCATGCGAGCTCTCTAATTTGTGGTGCACAGACACCAGCACCCACAGGCTTCAGTAGTTGTGGAGCTCGAGCTTAGTTGCTCCGTGGCATGTGAGATCTTAGTTCCGCAGTCAGGGATCAGATTCATTTTCCCAGCATTACAAGGCAGATTTTTAACCACTGGACCACTAAAGAAGTCCCTAGGTAAACTTTTTAAAAAGTTGTGCAATCTAACTTATTCTGGAGATAATCTTCAAAAGGAATCCTATTGTTTCAGTGTGGGGGAAAAAAAAGCCTTTTCATATACTGCTGCTTCCATTGCCTGCTGACTTAACAGACATTCAGTTAGACTTTATCTAAAATGTATAATAAAGTAGGAATACTCTAGTTACGATTCATAGTTCCTTCTTCTTTCCTAGGTGCTGAATTATATGCTTCCTCGTCTAAGCAAGAAAAAAGTGGATGCCATCATCTCTGAGGCACAAGATGCAGAATACAAGCTTGAATTTGTCCCAACTACTACCATAGAATATGTTAACAGCTTAGTATTTCTTGACGAAATTCAGGAAAGGGTGAGTTGATTCTTGTGTAACTCACTATTCCAAATCTTGTGGGAAGGAAGGCAAATAAGAGAAACTGAGGGACTGAAGGTCAAGATACAGCTGTCAGAATATCAGAAACACTTTCAGGCAAAGGAAGTGGATGGCTTACCTCACAGTCGTAATGGCGGCTAACCTTGATCACTACTAGTCAGGCATGTACTACAATTTCTACATATGTTACATTTTTTCTCCTTACAAAAGCTTAAGAAGTATTGTTTAGTCATTCAGTCGTGTCTGACTCTTTACGACCCCTGGACTGCAGCATGCCAGGCCTCCTTGTCCTTCACCATCTCCCAGAGCTTGCTCAAATTCATGTCCATTGAGTCAGTAATGCTATCCAACCTCTCCTGTCACATCCTCGGTCATCCCCTTCTCCTCCTGCCTTCAATCTTTCCCAGTATCAGGGTCTTTTCTGATGAGTTGACTCTTCACATCAAGTGACTAAAGTATTAGATCTTCAGCTTCAGCATCAGTCCTTCCAATGAATATTCAGGATTGATTTCCTTTAGGATTGACTGGTTTGATCACCTTGCAGTCCAAGGGACTCTCAAGAGTCTTCTCCAACACCACAGTTCAAAACATCAGTTCTTCAGTCCTCGGCCTTCTTGATGGTCCAACTCTCACTTTCAAACATGACTACTGGAAAAACCATAGCTTTAACTCTGCAGACCTTTGTCAGCAAAGTAATGTCTCTGTTTTTTAATACTCTGTCTAGGTTTGTCATAACTTTTCTTCCAAGGAGCAAGAGTCTTTTAATTTCATGGCTGCAGTCAACCAGAAAGAAGTATAGATAATTTTTATTCTTATTCTGCAGATAAGTGAATGAGGACCAAAATAGGCCATTGTGTCCAAGATCACAGACCTGTATACAGTACATCTGGAATTCAAACTTGGGTCTCTGACAACAAAGCCAGTGCTCTCAACCCCAGTTTATTGCAATTCTTATTTGTAATAAATGATAATACTGTAAGTCCCCTAAATTCAAAAGAGTTCTGTTCTGAGAGTGCATTTGTAAGTCCCATTTTTTCCTAAGTCCAACCAAGTGAGCCTAGGTACCCAACTAACACAATCAGCTGTATAGTACTATACTGTAATAGGTTTATAATACTTTTCATACAAATAATGCATAAAAAAAACAAAGAAAATATTTTTAATCTTACAGTACAGAACCTTGAAAAGTGCCATACGACAGCTGGCATATAGGGTCTGGCATCAAGCAAACAGGCAAGAAGAGTCTCTGTATCTGCTGTTGTCTCCCTAATCCACTTGCCTATTTAAGCTAGTTTAACTTGGGTTTCTTTCATTCCTGCTAGTAAGTTTCCTGACTATTATGCAAATATAGATTAAGAAGGATCATGACTTCCATTATAACTAATATCTAGATTACAATTCTCCAGTAAATCCCTTGCATGCAAATTTTCAACTTGCGAATTTTCAGATGTGAATGTGCATTTGCTTATCCAATCACGGGAAGTTAGTTCACATGTCTGGCATACATTGTCACATGCGTGCAGCCTCTATAAGTGGTTGTGCTTTTGTGTACTTTACTGTCCCATACTGTACAGAGTACAGTAGTGCAGTATTGCCAGGGTGATTGGGACACAGCCCAAGGTTGAGAACCATCTCTCTAAAGCCTCTCCACAGTTTTCTTCTCCTGTTTAGGACCTGTTTTGTTACCCCATGAAAGCAAATGGCCTCTGCCCACAGATGCAATCTAACTCTTCCCAAGGTCAAGAGAAAGGTCAGACTGAGCTAGATTCACTCTGTCCCAATTTGATGCTCCCTGGTTAAGTTGTCGCCAAGAGGTGGGTCAAGTTATAGAACCTGGATGCTTCCTCTATAACCTTGTGGCAGAGTGGTGGCAAGGAGAGCTCCCTTCAAACTGGGGAGACCTTGCCAGAAAATTAGGAAAGACACTGTCCACTGAGGCAAGGGCATCAGAGCAGAGATGTTTAGGAGTCAGTAATAGTGGTAGTAAAAGCCTTTACTAGAGGGTAGCATGATGCTCTTCATCAATCAGGGTTCTGAATCTACACAGAGAGGTACATGGTCCGCACAGCTCAGGGGCTGCCCTGGGACAGTCACTGCTCAGCACACATGCCTGGAATCTCAGATGTTGCAGCTGAGCATCCTCACAGCACCTGCCATCTCTGAAAACTTTAAGTAACTTTCAAGTTTAATCTGAGGTTTACCAGGTGGTGCTTGTGCACCTGCTTCCCAAGACAGGAGACATAAGAGATGCGGATTCCATCTCTGGGTTAGGAAGATCCCTGGGAGGAGGAAATGGCAACCCACTCTAGTATTCTTACCTGGAAAATTCCATGGACAGAGGAGCCTGGTGGGCTGCAGTCTGAGTCGCAAAAGGGTCAGACACGACTAAAGCGACTGAGTACTACTATTTAATTTACTAGGGAACAAGAGAGAGAGAAAAAGTAAATACTTATAAGGGTAATATTAACTGTGCTCAGTTCTGAACAGTTTACTTCCAGGCCTCATTGTCTGCATCGTAATAATGACTGTATTTGTCATCCAGCCAGCTCTAGCCAATTTGATCTGCATTAAATGCACTCCTCTGTGTGCTGGCTCTTTACAACCTGGTGCACAGCGACTGTCTCTTATCAGTCACTCTTAACAGGTATAACAGGACACTGATTTATTTAATAAGCAACTGATGTTTCCATTTAGATCGAAAGCCTTGATGATGAAGGGAATGTTGTGGTTCAGATGTACAAGCTCATCGAACAGTATCAGGTTCCCACACCTCCTGAAGACTTTGCCGTTTTTGCAACTATGAAGCCATCCATTGTTGCTGTTCGGAATGCCATTGATAAATCTGTGGGTGACAGAGAAACAAGCATTAAGCAATTTTGTCTGCATTTGGGTAGAGATCTTGAAGACCTAAACAATGAAGTGAATGAAGTAAAGATGATAGCACAGGTAAGCTGAAGCAGAATTTTTTAAATAATCTATATAAAGGCTATTACATTTTAATAAACCATTTAGAAAGCATATTTCATTTTAATCTGGTTTAGCTTTCATTTTGTTTATGCTTCATTCTAATCAATTAACAATGTCTTTGAGCAGCTACTGAAAATTTAAAGTGTTTCTGAATCTCTCTGAGGTACTGAATAAATTCCAGGCCACTGCAACTAACGTATGTATTGCTTTAGTACTTATGATCAAAAGTACAAAATAGAATATTACTCAGCTATAAAAAGGAATACATTTGAGTCAGTCCTGATGAGGTGGGTGAAACTGGAGCCTATTACGCAGAGTCAAGTCAGAAAGAGAATGACAAATACTGTATATTAATGCATATATATGGGATTTAGAAAGACATAACGATGATCCTACATGCAGGGCAGCAAAGGAGACACAGATGTAAAGAACAGACTTGTTTGGACCCAGTGTGAAAAGGCAAAGGTGGGATGATTTGAGAGAATAGCATTGAAACATGTACATTCAGTTCAGTTCAGCGCAGTTGCTCAGTCATGTCCAACTCTTTGTGACCCCATGGACTGCTTCCCTGTCCATCACCAATCCTGAAGCTTGCTCAAACTCATGTCCATTGAGTTGATGATATCATCCAGCCATCTTATCCTCTGTCATCCCCTTCTCCTCTCTCCTTCGATCTTTCCCAGGATTAGGGTCTTTTCAAATGAGTCAGTTCTTCAAATCAGATGGCCAAAGTATTGAAGCTTGAGCATCAGTCCTTCCAATGAATATTCAGGACTGATTTCCTTTAGGATGGACTAGTTGGATCTCCTTGCAGTCCAAGGGACTCTTCAAGAGTCTTCTCCAGCATTACAGTTCAAAAGCATCAATTCTTCAATGCTCAGCTTTCTTTACGGCCCAACTCTCACATCCATACATAACTACTGGAAAAGCTGTAGCTTTGACTAGATAGACCTTGTTCGCAAAGTAATGTCTCTGCTTTCTAATATACTGTCTAGGTTGGTCATAGCTTTTCTTCCAAGGAGCAAGCATCTTTTAATTTCATGGCTGCAGTCACCATCTGCAGTGATTTTGGAGCCCAAGAAAATAAAGTGTGTCACTGTTTCCATTGTTTCCCCATCTATTTGCCATGAAGGGATGGGACCTAATGCCATGATCTTTGTTTTTCGAATGTTGAATTTTAAACCAGCTTTTTCATTCTCCTTTTTCACTTTCATCAAGAGGTTCTTTAGATTCTCTTCACTTTCTGACATAAGAGTGATGTCATCTGCATATCTGACGTTATTGATATTTCTCCCGGCAATCATGATTTCAGCTTGCGCTTCATCCTGCGTAGCATTTCTCATGATGTACTCTGCATAAAAGTTAAATAAGCAGGTGACAATATACAGCCTTGGTGTACTCCTTTTCCATGTATATTACTATATGTAAAATAGAAGACCAGTGCAAGTTTGATGTATTAAGCAAGGCACCCAAAGTTGGTGCTCTGGTACAACCTAGAGGGATGGGGTGGGGAGGGAGGTGGGAGGGGTTTCAGGATAGGGGGACACATTTATACCCATGACTGATTCATGGTGATGTATGGCAAAAACCATCACAAAATTGTAAAGTAATTATCCTCCAATTAAATTTAAAAAAATTTTTAAGTATTATGGTCAAATCAGAAAAAAGTGGGAAAAACTCAGTTCAATAGTAGTGAATTCTCTTTTTCCTAGCTTCCATTTATTATTTTGAAATTAGTGTTTTTACATCCTATTAGCATATTTTATAGCTATTCACAATTTTAGAGTTTTATTAGTCACATGTTAGAAAATTCCCTCTTAGAAAGAGGCAGAGTATAAATTAATAAGTGATAAAGAATGTTTGAATAACTTGCACCAATTTTGCTATCCTAAAGATATAAAAGGAACTTTTTAAGAACTTAGACTAGATATCTTTTTTTTCATTCTTACTTTATTTTTTAATATAAATTTATTATTTTAATTGGATGCTAATTACTTTACAATATTGTATTGGTTTTGCCATATATTGACATGAATCCACCATGGCTGTACATGTGTTCCCCATCCTGAACCTCCCTCCCACCTCCCTCCCCATCCCATCTCTCTGGGTCATCCCAGTGCACCAGCCCCGAGCATCCTGTATCATGCGTCGAACCTGGACTGGCGATTCATTTCACATATGATAATATATATGTTTCAATGCCATAGAATAGACATCTGGATAATTCTTAACTGAAGCAAACGTGAAAATATATCATATAATAATGATCTACTCTTTAATTATTAACACTGACTAAATCTTATCCCAAAAGTTTAAAGCAATATAAAGTGAAGTGAAAGTGAAAGTTGCTCAGTTGTGTCTGATTCTTTGTGACCCCATGGACTATAGAGTCCATGGAATTCTCCAGGCCAGAATACTGCAGTGGGTAGCCATTACCTTCTCCAGGGGATCTTCCCAAGCCAGGGGTCGAACCCAGGTCTCCCACATTGCAGACGGATTCTTTACCAGCTGAGCCACTAGGGAAGCCCAAAACCATATAAACTTATGATCAAATCAGAAAAAAAATGGGAAAAACTCAGTGTCCTTCAACAGAATAATAAAATGTGTTGAGGTACTTCTACTCAAAGGAATACAATACCGATGTTGAAGATTACAACATGCATTTATATGTGTTGACATGGCTAAAAGTAGCTAACATTTATTGTGTACTTATTATATGTCAACTTTTAGTCTAAAGGACTTTGCATTGCTTTTACACTGAAGTGTTTTTGTGTTTTGCAAGAGAAAGCTGTACATAACTGTAACAACTGTACAACTCAGTGAGTTCTCAGAAAGTGAACACATCCATATGCTTACTGCTCAAGTCAAGAGCTGTTCTTGGTATCCGTAGGGTGCCCTCTAGTCACTAACCTTTCCTTCCTTTCCAAAAGCAACCACTACCCTGAATTCTAAAGCCATAAATTGCTTTTGCCTATTTATGAACTTCAATCAAATAGAATGCTACCTTTGTTGTAAATTATAATCATCCCTTTACTGTAAAATGATAATTTTCCTTATATTCCCTTCATTCTTTTCCATATTGCATTCACCTCTCCTTAACTGAAGTCTTGTTTGTTGAAAAAAAAATGTAATATAGGAAAGAAGATGAAGCAAAATGCACTAGGTACTCCTTAAAAATTATATTATCCCCATAGTACTTCCTTATACATTTCTGTACTTTTTACAATGTATCTGCATTGTTTTAAAATTCAAGAAAAGCAACCATTTTCATATATTTTCTAAAAATTAGAGTGAAAAGGGAATTAGCAAAAATATGTTTCAAAAATGTTTATTCATGTAATTTGATAGCATACATCAAAAAATAGGAATGGCTAATCAAAAGCTATCTTAATTTTACAGGATCCACAGATTTTGGACATTAATGCTGACCAAGAGAAAATAAAGGTCATGTTGAATGAACTGCTGTTAGTTCTGGATGATCTTCAAAAACGTGCTTTTCAATATAAATCCTATCAGAAGAATTTTAAGGTAATGACTGTTCTTAAAATATAGAACTATTAAATATATCTTTGTGTATGCACAGAAGTGACACTGATGCACTCATTTTCAATAACACTCAACGTTTAGACACCTATATGCCAGTCACTGCACTGGAATAATCTGAAATACAAAATATGGTATATTCTCTGTCTTTGAAGTGTTTAAAGATTAGGACACATGAGAGAAAAAGTATCTTTATTTATTAAAAAGTAATTGTGAATTATAGACAAATACTCAGACCAGGAACTGTAGTTTCTATGTTAAAATGCGTGTGGGTTTTTAAATGTAATCAGTTGAAACCCCTTGATTCTTTCTTAATATTCTAGCTTCTTTTACATTCATTCATGTGTATATTATTGACTCCATCAATATTGCCTCATTTGCTCTGGTTTCGATGTGCCAGTTTGATGAAAGAAGAGAATTTGACTGAGCCAGGGAAAAGATGGATCCCCCAAAATTAAAAAGCTAAATGATATGCCCCCCCCCAAAATGAAAAGAAATGAGTGAGAGTTATAAGTGCTCTGAACAGATATTGTTGTTGTCCGGTCACTAGGTCACGTCCAGCTCTTTGTGAATCCATGGACTGCAGCATGCCAGGCTCCTCTGTCCTCCACTGTCTCCTGCTCAGATTCATGTCCATTGAGTTGGTGATGCCATCTAACTATATCATCCTTGGTCACCCCCTTCTTTTGTCTTCAATCTTTCCCAGCATCAAGGTCTTTTCCAATGAGTAGGCTCTTCATATCAGGTAGCCAAAGTATTAGAGCCAAAGTATCAGAATAGCTATTAGAGAGAACAAAGAGAAAAGCAAATAGGAAAGATTCCTGAGACCAAAACCAGAGGCCACCAGCAATGAAGGAGTGTTAATAGTCTCCCCTAAATTTCAGAGATGTGTCTAGACATCACATGGAGATGCATCCATTTCTTTCAGAGCCCCAAATGGATGACCAGAAAGTGGTCTGAGGGCTCTGAGACCTGAGCAGGTCTCCACTCCAGACCTGAGGCTTGGTAGAGCAACCTGCAAAATAATAACCTGGGCACTAGAAAGTACAGCTGACATAATACCTGAGGCAGGAAGTTTGTGCGTGAGACAATTATGGTTCAAAGTTGTTCCCAGATTGAATTAACTGACATATAAGACAGGAAAGTGTGAGGTAGGAAGGCAACTATGGATGAAACATTACCTGATAAAAAGCTATACCAGGTAAGCACTCCTTTGGGTCAGGAAGAATAGTGTAGCTTGAACCAGAGCCTGAAATAGAAGTGTGTTTCCCTCCTTCCAGACTCCATATCTATATTTTATGATTCTTTAGGATGACCTCAGGCTTCCCTGGTGGCTCAGATGGTAAAGGAACTGCCTGTACTGTGGGAGACCTGGGTTCAATCCTGGGTTGGGAAGATCCCCTGGGGGAGGGCATGGCAACTTACTCCAGTATTTTTGCCTAGAGAATCCCCATGGACAGAGGAGCCTGGGGGACTATAGTCCATGGGGTCACAAAAAGTCAGACATGACTGAGTGACCGCATAGCATAGGATGACCTCGTATCCAACCTTCCTCTCCAGCTCTTGGTTATTAGGGGGTCAGGAGTGAAGGCCTAAGAGGTGTAGGAAATCATTTTTAATTCTTAATGAAGACAAGGCTAGATCCCTATTGTCAGGGTAATGCTAGCCTTGTAAAATGAGTTGGGACGTGTTCCCACCTCTTTAATGTTCTGGAAAGGTTTGAGAAAGATTGCCATTAATTCTTCCCCCCCGCCCCCACCATAGATGTTTGGTAGAATTTACCAGTGAAGTCATCTGGTCCTGGGCTTTTCTGTGCTGGGAGGTTTTTGATATCTGATTTGATCTCCTTACTCCTTATTTTTCTGTTCCTTCCTGATTCAGTCTTAATAGGTTATATGTTTCTAGGAATTTATGCACTGCTTCTAAGTTAACCAGTTTGTTGGTGTACAGTTACTTTTTCATAGTAATCTCTTATGATATGGCTTCCTATGTGGCTCAGTAGTAAAGAATCCTCCTGCCAGTGCAGGAGACATGGGTTTGATCCCTGGCTCAGGAAGATCCCCCTGAGAAGGAAATGGCAACCCACTCCAGTATTCTTACCTGGGAAACCCCATGGACAGAGGAGACTGGTGGGCTACAGTTGGACATGTCACAACGAGTTTGACATGACTGAGCATGCATGCAGGCATAAGATCATATGTATTTCTATGGTGTAAGTTGTAATGTATCCTTTTCATTTCTGATTTTATTTGAGTCACCTCCCTTTTTTTCTTGTTCTAGCTAAAGATTTGTCTTTTTAAAAATGCTTTTTAGTTTCATTGATCTTTTCTATTATTCTTCTGATCCCTATTTTATTTATTTCCACTATGAACTTACTTCCTTTCTTCTGACAATGTTGGGCTAGCTTGTTCTCTTTTTTCTAACTCTTTGATGTGTAAAGTTGTGTTATTTGAAATCTTTCTATTTTCTTAATATTTCCATTTATCACTATAAACTCACCTCTCGTAACTGCTTGTGCAGCATCTCATAGGTTATAGTGTGCTGTTTCCACTTTCATTTGTTTTATTTCCCTTTAATTTCCTCTTTAACTCATCAGTTGTTCAGGATTGTGTTGTTTAGTTTTCACGCATTTGTAAATTTTCCACCTTTCCTGCTGTTGTTGATTTCTAGTTTCATACCACTGTGGCTAAAAGAAATACTTGGTATGATTTCAATCTTCTTAAACTTGTTAAGACTTGTTTTGTGCCCTGTCAGATGATTTATCCTGGGGAATGTTCTGACTGCTCTTGATAAGAGTGTGTATTTTACTGCTGTTCTATGGAATGTTTGAAATCTTGGCTTATCTCAAGGTTCATAGTTTCTGTGCAACTAATCTCCAAGCCATGAAAACGGCTTCTTTAGATTTTCTTGGAACCTTTCTCTCTATAGGGTTCGTAATCAGTCCATTAGGTTAGAAATAGGTGAGAAACTAGAATGTTCTCTCCATCTTAAATCTCCCCATCCCCTGCACCAACTGCCACACAAAAATTCTCCCCATCTTCTATCATCCCTCTTCCATCATCTACATATAAGCCCTAAAGGATATAGGATCCCTCATCCATTGGATCATCAAAAAAACAAGAGAGTTCCAGAAAAACATCTACCTCTGTTTTATTGACTACGCCAAAGCCTTTGACTGTGTGGATCATACAAACTGTGGAAAATTCTGAAAGAGATGGGAATACCAGACCACCTGACATCCCTCTTGAGAAATCTGTATGCAGGTCAGGAAGCAACAATTAGAACTGGACATAGAACAACAGACTGGTTCTAAATCAGGAAAGGAGTACTTCAAGGCTGTATACTGTCACCCTGATGATTTAACTTCTATGCAGAGTACATCACGAGAAACCTGGGCTGGATGAAGCACAAGCTGGAATCAAGATTGCCGGGAGAAATATCAATAACCTCAGACACGCAGATGATGCCACCATTGCATAAAGCAAAGAAGAACTAAAGAGCCTCTTGATGAAAGTGAAAGAGAAGAATGAAAAAGTTGATTTAAAACTCAACATTCAGAAAACTAAGATTATGACACCCAATCCCATCACTTCATGGCAAATTGATGGGGAAACAGTGGAAACGGTGAGAGACTTTATTTTTGGGGGCTCCAAAATCACTGCAGATGGTGACTGCAGCCATGAAATTAAAAGATGCTTGCTTCTTGGAAGAAAAGTATGGCCAACCTAGACAGCATATTAAAAAGCAGAGACATTACTTTCCCAACAAAGGTCCATCTAGTCAAAGCTATGGTTTTTCCAGTAGTCATGTATGGATGTGAGAGTTGGACTGTGAAGAAAGCTGAGTGCCGAAGAATTGATGCTTTTGAACTGTGGTGTTGGAGAAGATTCTTGAGACTCTCTTGGACTGCAAGGAGATCCAACCAGTCCATCCTAAAGGAAATCAGTCCTGAATATTCATTGGAAGGACTGATGTTGAAGCTGAAGCTCCAATACTTTGGCCACCTGATTTGAAGAACTGACTCATTTGAAAAGACCCTGATGCTGGGAAAGATTGAAGGTGGGAGGAGAAGGGGACAACAATGGATGAGATGGTTGGACGGCATCACTGACTCATTGGACATGGGTTTGAATAAATGGCGGGAGTTGGTGATGGACAGGGAGGCCAGGTGTGCTGCAGTCCATGGGGTCGCAAAGAGTCAGACATGACTGATTGACTGAACTGCACTGAACTGAACTGAAAGGATATAGATGCCTCTGAGGACTCATTTGTATATGTGAAAAACCATTCAGATATGACCCAACTTAAGAGAAAATGCCCTTAAACCTCTGTAATATTTGTGTCTTTTGAGAATTTCTAAGTTCTAAGGATATATAAAGTTATATTTTGTCCCTCAAATAGAAATTTGAATGTATGTGGGGTTTTGTCACTTGTTTTTTACAAATGAAAAAACAAAAATTACTAATAGGAAGATAACATAAGATCTCTATATCTGAAAATTAAATTGTACATTTTGCTTATTATATTTTTAAAGGTAGAAGTGTCCAAGTTTGATGCTTTGGAAGAAGTTAGTGCTGAATTGAAGCTTAAACAATTGCTCTGGGATTCTTTATCTGAATGGGATCAACTCCAGCAAGAATGGTTAAAGGTAAAAAAAGAAAAACTCTTAATTCTTAAATCATTCATATATTATTTAATTTTAAAATCATGGTAGTGTGCATTATAGTTTTTAAATAATCTGGTATATTTCAGTAAAATATGCAATATTATAATTTTGTGGAAATTTATCAGCTTTCCAGTGAAATGCAGAGAGGTCTTTCTGCTACACAAATCTTTAAGTACCACAGAGAAGAATGCTTTATTTAAGGCAGGCTTCTCAGGTCCTCTGTTTAAGAACATTAAATGAAGGAGGGATCAAAGGACCTCACCATATGGCATTTAACTGCTTTGTGGTTTCTGAATACAGTGTTGTCCTGATACATACAGCCAAGTGTTATTAAAGATCATAGAATTTTATTTATGATCTGCAACATTAGATTTCTGTTTGCTGAGGTTCTGTTTTTATTGTCTTTTTTTTTTTAAGGAAGCCATTTCTTTTCCTCTGTGATAAAATAGGATCATGGTAATGAGATCTAGGTTATTTCTTTGAGAGTTCAATAGTAAATTCTAATCATAGTAAACTAGGGGGACAAGTATCGCAAGGGGAGACAAGTATCATAGGGTTTGGTTCTTAGGGTCTACTCTTGTATTCAAACATTAACAAGGATTAATCCTCTAGGAGACAGAATATATGACCTTCTATTCTTTCCAGTGTGATATGCTCATACTAGAAATACCATGAGCTTCACAAATATTGCTTTACATTTGCTGGTTCAGCTTCCCTGTGCTGGTACCCAAAATTAGAAGTCACACATCTAGGTTAAACCACAGTGACACAAGAATGATTCCTAGATAATGTTCTGGACACAGTGGATAGCAGTGGAGAATAAAAAGAACAGAGTCTAAACTCTCACAGAATTTACCTTTTGGTGAAGAAAGCAAAAAACAAACAAACATATATATGCTATTATAACAGAGAATTTTAAATGCTGTTGTATAACTCATTTATCGGTTATCTCAGAAGTAGAAAATGCTCCTGAGTAGTAAAGAGGAAGCTTAGAAAGCGCTCTGATTCCCACCAGAGATTAGGGCAGTGGCTTCTGAAGTGGGACAAATTTACCCAGGAAGTGCACAAAAAGTAGACATTGTATCTAGGGGAAAATGAATGTTTATAAATTTTTAGTTGAGGCATATCTGACACACTGTATTGGTTCCAGGTGTATAAATGATGATCCTATATTTGTGTATATTGTAAAGTGATCAGCTCAGTGAGTCTAGTTAACATTTGTTACCATTCACAACTATAATTTTTTTCTTATGAGAACTTTCAAGATCTATTCTTTTAGAAACTTTCAAATATGCAATACAGTGTTATTAACTAGTCACTATTCTGTACATTACATTCCCATGATTTATTTATTTTATAATTAGAAGTTTGTACCTTTTGACCTCCTTCACTCGTTACATCTACCCACCCCTTTTCTCTGGAAACCACCAATCTATTCTGTTTTAGTTGTTTTACTTTAGACTCTTGCTTTGTTTCGTTAGATTCCACATTTAAGTGAGATTATATGATATTTTTCTTGGTCCGATTTATTTCACTTTACCTAAAGCCCTCATGGTCCATCCATGTTGCCAAAATGATAAAGTTTCATTCTTTTTATGGTGGAATAATAGTCCATTGTATACATATAACACATTTTCTTCATCCATTCATCCATTGGTGAACACACTTAGGTTGTCTTTTTCTCTTGGCGATTGTAAATAATGCCACTATGAATATGTCTTTTCAAATCAGTGTTTTTGTTTTCTTAGGATAAAAGTCCAGAAATGGAATTGCTGAGTCATATGGTAGTTCTATTTTTAATCATTTGAGGAATCTTAATACTGTTTTTCATAGTGGTTGTGCCGATTTACATTTCTACCAGCAGAGCACAAGTATTCATTTTTCTCCATATCTTTTCTCCACTGGTTATTTTTTGTCTTTCTGTTACTAGCCATTCTAACAGGTATGAGGTTTTATTTCATTGTGGTTTCATTTTAATTTCCCAATGGTTAGTGATGTTGAGTATCTTTTCATGTACCGGTTGGATACCTGTTACATCTTTTTTGGAGAAATGTTTATTCAGCTCCTCTGCCCACTTTTAATCAGGTAATTTGTTTTTCTGCTATTGAATTATATGAGTTCTGGATATTAGCCCCTTATCAGATATATAATTTGCTAACATTTTCTCCCATTAAATCGATTGACTTTTTCTTTTGTGGATGGTTTGCTGGGCAGAAGCCTTTTAGTTAGATTCTCATTTGTTATTTTGCTTTTTTGCCTTTGCTTTCAGTGTTAAATCCAAAATATCATTGCCAAGACCCTTCTCAAATAACTTAATACCTATGTTTTCTTTTAGGAGTTTTTAAGTTTTGGGTCTTATATTCAGATCTTTAGTCCATTTTGAGTTATTTTTGTGTGTGATTCAATTTCATTACTTTGTTTTTGCCTGTGGCTATCCAATTTTCCCAACACCATTTATTGAGGAGACTATCCTTTCTACATTATATATTCTTGACTCTTTTGTTGTAAATTAATTGACCATATATGTGTGGGTTTGTTTCTGTTCCATTAATCTATGTGTCTGTTTTTGTGCTAGTACCATACTGTTTTGATGACTGTAACTTTGGAACATAGTCTGAAATCAAGGGGTTGATACCTCTATCTTTGTTTTTCTTTCTCAAAATTGTTTTGGCTATTCAGGGTCTTTTGTGATTCCATACAAATTTTAGGATTGTTTGTTGTATTTGCGTGAAAAAAAAGCCACTGGAATTTTTATAAGGATCGTATTGAATCTGTAGATTGTTTTAGGTGGTATAAACATCTTAACAATATTAATTCTTCCCATCTATGGGCATCAAATATCTTTTCATTTTTATAAATTTTCTATTGCCTTCAATCCATATGACCATCCGAGATGATATGTATACACTTACATGTTTATGTAACTGATAGATATATTTATAGATACATGCATACATTGAAGTGCATGTTTAAATAAGTTACATTAAAGGGGTACATAATCAAATATAATAGGAAACTACTGGGTAAGAAGTTTGTAGGTCACAAGAATAAAAATTAGCTATTTGCAACTTTACAGTGATTGGCCCTAAGGAATAAATTATAGGGATTGCAATACTGCATTTGATGGTATGTGAGAAAAGGACATGAAAGTAATAAACAATGCCTGATCTACTATTAGAAATCTTCATACGTAGAGCCATTTAAAAAAGTGTAAAGTTGACTTGATTTGACAACATAGCTACCAGAAAATCTGAGTAAAGAAATTTTTACTATTTCAAGTTTGCCTTTTACCATATGTCTTAACTTCTTTCCCCCTAATTTTCATAGTCCAAATTTGACTCCTTGGATCCAGAATTTCTAAATGGTCAAGTTTCTAAATATGCCAAATTTGTGACTCAGTTGGAAAAAGGCTTGCCACCCAACAGTGTCGTGCCCCAGCTAAAAAGTAAGGTGGAAAAAATGAAAGAAAAGGTAAGCTTGGATGAAATTATCTCAGAAACTCCAGGTCAATCATTTATACTTGAGGCTAATGAGACCAAAGCCAGGAATTCTTCCTTGTTTAAATTATCTTTGCAGAGAGAAGAAGCAACAGACAAATTCAGTTACTGCAGAGGCACAAACTGCATCCTTCTCCTTAGCTGGCCAAATCATGCAACTGAGTAGTATGAGAATTCTAGCTGTTTCTCATCCTCACTAGCACTTGTTATCAATAAGGAGTTCTTTAAAATTTTGGTTTGTTTTGTTTTTTAACTATTCTAATAATGTGTAGTAATATCTCATAATGGTGATTTACACTTTTCTAATGATTAGTGATGTTGATCATCTTTGCCCATGTCTATTTGCCATTCATCCACCTTCTTTGCTGAAATGTCTGTCTGGCTATTAGCTCAATTTTTAATTGGCTTGTTTTGTTATTAGTGAATTTTAAGACTTTTTTATACAGTCTGATATAAATCATTTTTCAAATATGTAACTTGAAAATGTTTTTCCCAGTCAGTGACTTTAGTCCATAAATAGTGACTTTCACAGAACAACAGGCTTAAATTTGAATCAAGTCCTATTAATATATTTGTTCTCTTACATATTACTTTTTTAGTTAGTATCTGACAACTTTTTGCCAAACCTAAAGATCACACAAATTTTCTCTTGTATTTCCTTCTGGAAGTTTTATAGTTTTGCTTTTTTTAAATTAAGGTATATGACTTATTTTACGTTATTTACATTTTGCAGGTAGATATTCAGTTGATCCAACACCATTATTTGATAAGAGTATTCTTTCTCCATTGACTGTCTTTGCATCTTTGGGGAAAATCAGCCAACTATATTTTTTAGTCTGTTGCTGAATACTTTATTCTATTTTGTTGCTCTGTAAGTCTGTTCTTTCACCAGTACCACACTGTGTTGGTAACTATAGCTGGAAAACCTTGAAATCGGGTAGTTTAAGTTCTTCATTGTTCTTCTTTTCACAATTTTGTCAGTCCAAATTCTTTCACTTTTCCATATAAATGTTACAATGAGCTTATCAATATGTACAACAAATTGCTTGGATTTTGGGAGAGACTGTGTTAAATCAATAGATCATTTTGAGGAGAACTGACATCTTCACAAGATAGAATTTTCTAATTTCCTACCAGCCTATCCCTTCATTTAGTTAGATCTTCTTAAATTTTCCATGTTTTGTAATTTTCAGCATACAGATTATGCACATACTTTGTTAGATTTAAAACTATTCTTTTATGTTATCTTAAATGATATTGCTTTTAATTTCAAATTCTAATTGTTCATTTCTGGTAGGTAGGAATACTGTTGACCTTTGTATATTGATCTTATATCCTGTAATCTTGCTAAATTCGCTTTTTAATTTTAGGAGCTTTTGTACATTATTCAGAATTATAAACATAGAAAATTACTTCAGCTGTGAATAGAGACAATTTTATTTATTCATTTATAATCTGTGTGTCTTTTCTTTCTTTTTCTTGCCTTCTTGCACTGGGCAGGATTTTCTATACAATATTGAATAGGAGTAATGAGAGAAAACATCCTTGTCCTGTGCCTGATCTTAAAGGGGAAACATTCAATCTCTTTTTAAGTATGATTTTAGTCAAATATTTTTATAGATGCCTTATATTAAGATAACAAAGTTTCCTAGTTTTCTGAGAGGCTTCATTGATTTTTTATAAGATTTCTTGTTCTAAAGACTGAATTGTCAAAATTAATACAATTATATATTAATTTGTATATATAGTATAGCTTTCTTTTAGAATTTGCATGATATGACTTTCTCCATCTTTTTATTTTTAATTTTTGTCTTTATATTTAAAGTGGATTTCTTGAACAGTGCATAATTGGTTCCTGATTTTTTATACAATCTGATTTTTAAGTCTTTTAACTAACATGTTTAGACCATTCATATTTAAAACATTATTGATGTGATTGGTTTAAAAATGCTATCATGCTGGGTTTTTTATTTGTTTGTTGTTTCTTTTTTCCTCTTTTTTTCCCTCTCTTGATTTAATTGTATATGTTGTTTTACTCCATTTTATCTTCTCCATGGAATTATTGTTCACACCGGTTTTTAGATTTTCACTTAATCCAAATCAACCTTCAAACAATATTATACTGCTTAATGTAGAGTATAAAGATTTTATAATACCATATTCCCCATTCCTCCCTCTCATCTTTTGTATTAATGTTGTCATGTATTTTACTTTTATATGTAGTATGAACACAACATGTTGCTGCTATTTTTGTTTTATATAGTTACATTTTAAGGAATAAAAATGGGAAATAAAGTGAAATTTATTTTACATGTATTCCATTTTCAATATTCTTCATTTCTTTGTAGAGATCTAAATTTCTGACTCATAGTGTTCATGCTGCCTGACGAACTTCCTTTAATATTTCTTATTGAGTAGGTATGCTGGCAATGAGCTGCTCAAATTTGTGTCTTTATCCTTTATTTTAAATGATATTTTCACTGGCATATAATTCTGAGTTGGCAGATTTTATGTTTTCTTCCAGCAATGTAAAAGTATTTTCTTATTATCTCTTTACTTGCATGTTTCTGACCATCCCGTAAGATAGGCTTTCTTAGGGTTCTTCCAATCTTCTCTGTGAACCCCTCTATGTATTTGTTGCCCCTGAGACTTCACACTCTCATGCTACCCTACACTCAGTCTTAGCAATTTATTTTTTAAATTCAGCTACATCTTCTAACGAGCTTAAATGGCAACCCAAGGTATCTCTCCTTGGTAAACAAATTCTCAGAAACTTCTTTCTGTGGAGAAAACTATGGATACCAGTGTCTCTAAATTTTGAGTTAGCTGGTTTGGCTGCAACCTCACTTTTCTGATGGATTCAATACAAGTCATTAATTTGCAGTTTGTCCAGATTTTTCATTGTTTACACACATCAGAGGTGTTCTTTCCAGCTTTTTACATGCCCAAATGGGACTGTATTTTTTAGGATAAAAAGAGTGGTGCCTCAGAGAGTGTGTGTTTTCCAGCTTCCAGTTATCATTGACCTGAGGAACCCAACTCTGAAGCCTAGACATTGGGCAGCTATTGAACAAACAGTTGATGCCACCCTAGTGGACCTTGAAGTTCCGTTAACCCTGGAGAAGCTCATTGAGTTACATGTTTTTGACTTTGGCCAAGAAATTCAGGACATTTCTGGACAGGCTTCTGGAGAAGCTGCCTTAGAAACAATCCTTAAAAAGGTAAACCTGAAAAAATGTGTATTCTGAGGGTCTTGAGATACAAAGGTTTTCATATTCAGTGGGAAGATTATGAACTTTGTTTGTCAACATTGCAAGTTCCACCTTCTCATTATCAGTTATCTTTCTGCTGTTTCTTTACATTTATTATCTTTATTATTGTTATCACCACTATACATATCTTCTTTCTGCTTAGCTTGTACTCCAACAGGAACTTGATGGCAACACATTTGCATGCTTTGTATAAAGAACCATACACCAAGGAAGATCTCTTATGCCAAAATATATTATCTTTCAAAGTACATATTAGAGAAGACTAACTCTATGAAATGCTTCAAAAGCACATTGAGAAGATTTCTTTCGTTAGGATGTTTAACCTCCTTACTCTAAAAATACACATCTACCAAGGATCTATGTAAAAAGATTTTTTTCCTTTTAATCAAGGCATAAAATGGGAAGGAATACACATTAAAGTATCACAAGTTTTCATATGTATTAATGCTCTTCAATAAAATTAAGCAAATAAGTGCCACCTAGTGGAGAAGAGGATTTTAAGAATTTTAAGGCAATTAGGAGATTAGGATAATTATGGAGTTTTCCATTATTTCATTCCATATTCATTTATCAACCTAAAAGTAAATGAACTGAGATATACTAAGACTTGACCAATCTCCTAGGTGGAGGATTCTTGGAAAACAACTGAATTTGTTGTCTTGCCTCACCGTGACTCCAAAGATGTGTTTATCCTGGGTGGCACAGATGATATACAGGTGGGTAAACTGGATTATTGAAACCTATGGTGAAGGTTCTTGCCAGACCTAGTCCTAAATATCCTATGGGAGATTATAATGAAGGACTGAAATATGAAAGTTGTTAGGGAGAAATCTAATTTATAAGGCAAAATATGAATATGAATATTTGTTTAGTCGTCAAGTCATGTCCAACTCTTTTGAGACCCCATGGACAGTAGTCTGCCAGGCACCTCTGTCCATGGGATTCCCCAGCAAGAATACTGGACTGGGTTGTCATTTCCTTCTCCAGGGGATCTTACCAGCCTAGGGATCAAACCCACATCTCTTGTGTTGGCAGGCAGGCTCTCTACCACTGAGCCACCAGGACATGAATGCTTGTACATGAAATACTTATCAAAGCAATAGATATGACATATATATATATAAATAATTTTTTCCTTTTAATCAAAACATAAGATGGAAAGGAATACACATTAAAGTATCACAAGTTTCCATGTGCATTAATACTCTTCAATAAAATTAAGCAAATTAGTGTCATCTAATAAAGGGGACAACAGAGTATGAGATGGCTGGATGGCATCACCAACTCAATGGACATGAGTTTGAGTAGACTCCGGGAGATGATGGTGGACAGGGAGGCCTGGCGTGCTGCGATTCATGGGGTCGCAAAGAGTCGGACATGACTGAGCGACTGAACTGAACTGAACTGAACGAAAGAAGATTTTAAGAATTTTAAAGGCAATTAGGAGGAGATTAGGGTAATTATGGAGTTTCCATTATTTCATTCTATATTCATTTATCAACTATACATATATATATGAGTTAAAAATCTTGTAGTCAGTAACTGCTGGAGAATTTGGAATAGCAAAGAGATCAGTTGTAGCTGAAGTGATCAGAGAATCCTTGCTAGACCAGCCAAGACATTCTAGACCTTAAAAATATGAGGGTTTGATATTAATAGTTATAGATGAGAATAGAAGGCACTTCAAACCATTTAAATAAGGCAAAGAAGCATGAATAAGCATTTCATGTTTATAGCACACTAAGAAGCTAAATTCACTTGAAATTTTTGAGATTAGGAGTAAATGGTCATGCTCTATTAACAGCAAAAGAAGATAAATATAACCCATGTGTTTGGAATATTCTTAGTGACTTAATATCCAAAGGCATATTTGTTTAGCACAGGAATATGGGGATTGTAACTCAATTTAGAAAACAAATCCCACACAGGGAACTATATTCAATATCCTGTGATAAGTCATAATAGAAAAGAATGTGAAAAAGTGTGTATATATATATATGTATATGTATAATTGAATCACTTTGCTGTATAGCTAACATTAAAACAACACTGTAAATCAATCATACTTCAATAAAATATTTTTTTAAAGTAAAGCCCCATTCTCTTAGTGAGTCCCCAAACTAGAATTGGAGATGAAATGTCTCTGCCAGGTGTAGTTTAGAAGAGCAAGACCAGACAGTATTCTGGGTGGTGCAGGGGAGAGCAGACCCAAGATGGAAATCAGTTAGCATGAGACCAGGTAATACCAGGTGATGGGGCTTCTGCTCTGAAGAAGTTTATAATTTAAATAGAATAGTGAAAATTCTTTAGATTAGAAGACACGTTTTTTAAAATGTACATATTCTGCAAGGGTTGCTGTGGCGTATGGAGAAGGAGTAGGGGAAGGAGGTCGATGAAAACTTGTCTATAATCATCCAGAGCTTGACATGAATGAGTTCACTTTTCCTCTTCCTCAAGATGATTGAGGGAGAATGATGTTTCATTGGATAAAGCAGGCAGCTACTTTTTCAAGTTTTGAGCACTTTGAGAAATAAAGACCTGGATGACAAAGTGGTGTAAAGTACCAGATAACTTGTAGAGGGAGATTGAAGAAAAGGGCTTAGCTAAACAGAAATGTGGGCCATTAATAATGACAGAAATAGCCAGGATTTGACAATCAGAAGTTCCATGGTGACACTGAAGAAAACATCATAGTGGGTTGTAAATCCTGGTGAAGGGAAGAAGGAGAGGAAATGGGTTGGTGAGAAATAATGGGTGGGACTAAGCTGTTGATTCAGAAAGCTGACTTTTAAGTGGTTTGGAATTAACATATACACACTGGGTGCATGTGTGCTAAGTCACTTCAGTCATCTCCGACTCTGTGCAACACCATGGACCCAGGGATCAAAGCCACATCTCTTGTGTCTAACTTGCAATGGCAGGTAGGTTCTTTATCATTAGCACCACCTGGAAAGTCCCAGCATATACACACTACCATATATGAAATAGATAATCAACAAGGACTTACTGTATAGCACAGGGAACTCTACCCAATATTCTGTATAACCTAGATGGGGAAAGAATCTGCAAAAGAATGGATATATGTACGTGTGTAATTGAATCACTTTGCTGTACACCTGAAACTAATACAGTGTTGTAAATCCAATAGAAATTTCTATTCCAATATAAAATAAAGATTTTTAGGTGAAAATAAAAATAAAGAAATAGACTCTTGGAGTTAGATATCTGTAATTATCTTTGAGAGCACTAACATACGACGTTGCACGTATTCTCTTCACCTTTCCTGAAAGGTCCTTCTTGACGACAGCACCATCAACATCGCAACCATTGCCTCATCACGTTACGTTGGCCCACTGAAAGCTCGAGTAGACGAATGGCAGAAACAGCTTGCTTTATTTAATCAAACACTGGTGAGTAAGGATAATTTCAATTCATGGACTCAGAGAATTGGAGTCACAGGACCTTAGAAGTCATTTGTTCACTTGGGGTTAGATAGTATAGAGTTTAGATATGAGATTCAATTACTGACATTTTATTATTCTCAGAATATAAGGAAAATGGATCATACCATCAATAATTAGTTATTATTGCTGTGAAACAAAAACCACAAACATTAGTCGTATAAAACAAGATACATTTATTATCCCACAGTTTCTGTGGGTCAGGAGTTCATGGCTTAACTGGGTCTTATGCTTAAGGGTCTCACAAGGGTTCATTCAAGATGCCGGCCAGGACTGGGTTCCAATCAGAGGTTCAACTAAGGGAAGATGCTGACAGATATCATTTCCTTGCAATTCCAGGACAAGGGGCTTCAGTTTCTCACTGGCTGTCAATCAGAGGCCATGCTCAGCTCCTCCATGTTGCTCAGTTTTTCCCATGGACTTCCTCAACAATATGACTTGTTTCATCAGTAAAGCAGGGAAGAGGAAGTCTCTAGGCAAGATGTAGGTTATAGCCTTCTGTACTGTACACCTAATTGTGAATATCCTATTACCTTTACCATATTCTCCATAACTAGAAGCAAGTCACAGGTGGCACCCACACTCAGGGGGAGAGGATCACACAAGGACATGAATCCCAGGTCCTGGGGCCACCTTAAGGGTCTTATCACAGCAAGCTCATAAAGCATCACTACGAACAAAGCTAGTGGAGGTGATGCAATTCCAGCTGAGCTATTTCAAAGCCTGGAAGATGATGCTGTGAAAGTGCTGCATTCAATATGCCAGCAAGTTTGGAAAATTCAGCTGTGGCCACTGGACTGGAAAAGGTCAGTTTTCATTCCAACCCCAAAGAAAGACAATGCCAAAGAATGTTCAAACTACCACACAATTGCACTCAGCTCACACACTAGTAGAGTAATGCTCAAAATTCTCCAAGCCAGGCTTCAGCAATAGGTGAACTGTGAACTTCCTGATGTTCAAGCTGGTTTTAGAAAAGGCAGAGGAACCAGAGATCAAATTGCCAACATCCGCTGGATCATTGAAAAAGCAAGAGAGTTCCAGAAAAACATCTATTTCTTCTTTATTGACTATGCCAAAGCCTTTGACTGTGTGGATCACAATAAACTGTGGAAAATTCTGAAAGAGATGAGAATATCAGACCACCTAACCTGCCTCTTGATAAATCTGTATGCAGGTCAGGAAGCAAGAGTTAGAACTGGACATGGAACAACAGACTGGTTCCAAATAGGAAAAGGAGTACGTCAAGGCTGTCTATTGTCATCCTGCTTATTTAACTTCTATGCAGAGTACATCATGAGAAACGCTGGGCTAGAAGAAACACAAGCTGGAATCAAAATTGCTGAGAGAAATATCAATCACTTCAGATATGCAGATGACACCACCCTTATGGCAGAAAGTGAAGAGGAACTAAAAAGCCTCTTGAGGAAAGTGAAAGAGGAGAGTGAAAAAGTTGGCTTAAAGCTTAACAATGAGAAAACGAAGATCATGGCATCTGGTCCCAGCACTTCATGGGAACTAGATGGGGAAACAGTGGAAACACTGTCAGACTTTATTTTGTTGGGCTCCAAAATCACTGCAGATGGTGACTGCAGCCATGAAATTAAAAGACACTTACTCCTTGGAAGGAAAGTTATGACCAATCTAGACAGCATATTCAAAAGCAGAGACATTCCTTTGCCAACAAAGGTCCATCTAGTCAAAGCTATGGTTTTTCCAGTGGTCATGGTTGTGAGAGTTGGACTGTGAAGAAGGCTGAGCACTGAAGAATTGATGCTTTTGGTGTGTTGTTGGGGAAGACTCTTGAAAGTCCCTTAGACTGCAAGGAGATCCAACCAGTCCATTCTAAAGGAGATCAGTCCTGGGTGTTCTTTGGAAGGAATGATGCTAAAGATGAAACTCCAATACTTTGGCCACCTCATGTGAAGAGTTGACTCATTGGAAAAGACTCTGGTGCTTGGAGGGATTGGGGGCAGTAGGAGAAAGGGCAACAGAGGATGAGATGGCTGGATGGCATCACGGACTCGATAGACATGAGTTTGAGTGAACTCCGGGAGTTGGTGATGGACAAGGAGGCCTGGTGTGCTGCAGTTCATGGGGTCACAAAGAGTTGGGCACGACTGAGCGACTGAACTGAACTGAATACTATTCCTTGAAGTCTCCATGGTGCTCTTCCTTTCATACACACTTCCTTTTTATTTTACTCTACCTCAGATTATCCCATAATAAAACAAAAAGCCCACTTACTCTAATTTTTTTCCCATCCAATGTCTTTCTTCGACTTCAGTTTTTTTAAACTTAATTAATTGTGTTTGGATTCCTCTATGTTCTGGGGCTTCCCTAGTGTCTCAGACAGTAAAGAATCTGCCTGAAATGCAGGAGGCAGATCCTTTGATCCCTGGGTCAGGAAGATCCCCAGGAGAAGGAAATGCCAACCCATTCCAGTGTTTTTTCCTGGAGAATTCCATGGACAGAGGAGCCTGGTGGGCTACAGTCTGAAAGTGAAAAGAAAGTAAAAGTGAAGTTGCTCAGTCATGTCTGACTCTTTGCAACCCTGTGGACTGTAGCCCACGAGGCTCCTCCATGCATGGGATTCTCCCGGCAAGAATACTGGAGTGGGTTGCCATTTCCTTCTCCAGGGGATCTTCCCGACCCAGGGATCGAACCCAGGTCTCCCGCATTGCAGGCAGAAGCTTTAACCTCTGAGCCACCAGGAGGTCACAAAGAGTCAGACATGCCTGGGTGACACTTCCCTATATGTTCTAATATGAAAAGTTATCTGTGACTTAATACAGGCACTAAGTAGGAAAAGACAATTTGTCTCATCTTTGTTTCATAGAGACCTTTTTCAGGAATCCATCCTCTTCAATGGACACCTTATAATCTGATCCCTGAATAACAGAGACCCTCCAGAGAATTAACTGCGTAGAAAGTATGAACCTGAAATAAACCAGGGAGTGGCTGGGATATTAGGGTTTAGGCATAGCCCCCAAATCTAGAGTGAGGTGGGAGATGCTCTTTTACGAATCTCAGGCCTGCACATGTGATGGCAAGAGGCACAGCGGAAAGGTGAGGTCTGCAGACTTTAGATCTGACCCTGCACTTGTGGTGTCTTTGATTAACAGTGGTCATCTCTGAGAGGAGAGAGAGTATATGGTTTTCTTCTTCTTCCCAGTCTTATGTCTTTGCCACATGTTCTGTTATAAGCAGGTTTTACTCTTTTAATTGAAGAAAGTGAATTATATTTCTTCTTTAAAAGGAAGGAGAGGAAAGAATATAGACCTCATTGAGGCAAAGAACCTTTTTATATATTTGGAAACAATCACTAAACTTAACAGCTTCCCAACCCTTCAGATTCCTTGAAGCATCTTGCTTCCCCCTAGAATGTCTCCTCTGGGCATTTTAATCCTCTTTCTTTGGGTCCATTCTGGTTACCACACAGTAGTAGACTCATTATAACTCTACTCATACCAAAAAATAAGTTGGAATTAGGCTGAGATGAATCTTGGGTATTTTAAAGAGGTGTTATTTCAAAGGAGCTGTGAGGACATAGAGAATGAAGTTATCATTATGAGGGGAAAGGGTGGGGGCCAGGGGAGGGATAGATTGGGAGTTTGGGATTGACATGTACACACTACTGAATTTAAAATAGATAACCTGCATCAGACATAGACTGGCGATTCAATTCTTACATGATAGTATACATGTTAGAATGCCATGCTTGGGGCTGGTGCATGGGGATGACCCAGAGAGATGTTATGGGGAGGGAGGTGGGAGGGGGGTTCATGTTTGGGAACGCATGTAAGAATTAAAGATTTTAAAATTTAAAAAATAAAAAACTAAAAAAAAATAAAATAAATAAATAAAATGTATTATATGAACAGTTATAACATTTAAAATAGTTATTTTAGTACTTTTCTTCAATTCTGAGTAATTTCCTAACTCTTTGTAAAATAATGCCCTATTAACACAAGAAAAACAAAAATGGAAAAGTTTTGTGCTTTGTATTCATGGAGTTGGCATGTTTAGAGAAAGTAACATTATTCAATCAATTACTTATTGCGTAATGGTTTAGAAAAATGTTAAAACATTTTTGTGCTTCATACTGTCAATCAAAATAAATCACCAATGAAAGAGTTGTATTTGAATGTAATATGTTAGATATAAACCCATCAGTACTTTTGAACAGATGTTCAATCTGTAAATATGTTTTAATTAACCTACATGTCCATATTGATCTGACATTTCACATTTATATTAAGTTCAAAAATGCTTTGTACTTTTAGATGCTATTAAGCAATAGATTATTATTTTCTTTGAAATACATCAATGGGTATGATTCTTATTATGCAGATAAAACCACCCTTACTAACATATGATAGAAAACAAAAATAAGAGAACAAAAATAAAAGGAAAAGAGAATAAGAAGAAAAGAAAAAGAGATTGATATACCGCATCATCCTGACAGTGTAGTTCCTAGTTCCAGTGATTTTTAAGATATAGATATGTTTCTGTCTTTAGTATTATGAGATATCAGTGTCCAGTTAATAATTTCTTTTTTACTTTGAAAATGAGTTGGATTTTTTATTATAATTAAATATTTACTATGTGATATTTATCACAAAGTGATATTGTAATTAAAGAATGTGAATAAGATGCCAGGACAAGTAATACTTTACTAAGGTTCAGTAAAATACGAATATACTCTCTGTATGGGTTCATCAGTTTTAAAACTGTCATTTAAATGCATTTACTTAAATATGAGATTTTATACAATTAAAAGCATGTTTAACGAAAAAAAAATAAAAATAAAAAATAAAATAGATAACCAACAAGGACCTACTACACAGCACAGGAAACTCATTTCAATATTCTGTAATAATCTCGATGGGAAAATAATTTGAAAAAGAATTGATGCTTCTGTGGGTTTAACTCAATCATTTTGCCGAATACCTGTAACTAACATATCATTGCTAATCAACTATGCTCCAATATAAAATAAAAAAAATTTTTAATGAAAAATTAAGGCCTGTAAGACACTGCCAAGATGTAGAAAATACAGTGAATCCTCATATAGTTATTTTTAACATAGCTGTGTATTTTCAACTTTGCGTGAAAAAATTTGATAATGTCCTTGTTTTTCTCCTAGGAAGAATGGCTGAACTGCCAGAGAAACTGGCTCTACCTAGAAAGTATTTTTAATGCTCCAGATATTCAAAGGCAGTTGCCTGCAGAGGCCAAGATGTTCCTTCAAGTGGACAAGTCATGGAAGGAAATCATGAGGAAGGTTAACCGGCTGCCTAACGCTCTCCGAGCAGCTACTCAACCAGGTAGAAAAGAAACACACAAAAAGACTTTACAGTCATCCAAAGCATTCATCACCTGTAAGATTCTAATAATATGTGGTACATTCAACCCTTCATCTAGTCAGCACTGATGACCAGGAACATTTGTAGTACCTTTGACACTCTTGATAAGCAATGTGAATTGAACACTTGTTATTTTATTACTATCAATGTATTATCATCATTATCTTTCAGCTCAGTTCATGGTTTTGACACACAAGCATCTCCTTCTTTTGCTGTGTGTAGCTTTGGGGAATGTTGCCTCACACAGTATCACTGATGCTTCCATCTCACAATTTAGGTTACAAAACATACCTTTACATTTCAGTTGACCCATTCTGTTAAAGTTCTTACAGACTTCTAACCATACAAATTTTCACACTTTAAGTAATTCATTACAACCACTTACAAATAACGCCACTAATGGTGATTCTAATCTCAGGGTAGAAGTGTGTTTTATTTATTTTTTAGTTGATTTTTATTGGAATATAGTTGATTTTTAATGTTGTGTTAGTTTCAGGTATACAGCAAAGTGAATCAGTTATACATATACATATATTCACTCTTTTTAAGATTCTTTTCCCGTATAGGTCATTATAGAGTATTGAGTAGAGTCCCCAGGGTTTTACAATTGAAATGTGTTTTAGTAAGTTCTGTTTCTAGGGATGTAGAATCAAAATCTTTTGGGGTGCACATATTCAGTGATTGAACTTTTACATTTCCTATCAAACCCTCAGCTCAATGGCTTGTTCTGTAAATGGCAGTACATGGTCTGACCTGGTGATAACCCCAGAGAGCCTCCTTCAGGCAGAAGCAGCTGCTGGGCTGTGCTCTCTGCCCAAAGACTCTTACAGAAACAGACCGGAAAAACTCTATGAGATGATAGTATTGAAAACCTTAAAACTTTGGGGCTTCAAGCGGCTGCCCATATTCCTTGGTTCCTAGTCCCCTTTCAGCCACAACTGTTATCACTCCAGTCTATGTTTCTGCCATCACATCTCCCTCTCTACCTCTTATAAAGACCCTGTGATTATACTGGTTCCACCGCATGATCCATGATAATCTCCCCATCCTGTGATCCATAATGTAATCACATCTGCCAGGTGCCTTTTCCCATAAAAACGTAACAAATTCTCAAGTTCTGGGGATTAAAACATGGATATCTCTGAAAGACCTTTTATCTTGTCTAGCACCCCCACTCAGTGTGCATATTCAAACCTTTTGCTGCAATAATATTAATGTGTCTCATTGCATAGTGCTGCCCCAGTCTCTACTGGACTTTTGTTGTATAACTTTTGGAATTAAAAAAAAAAAAAAGACTTCAAAAATACATTTAGTCCCAGGAATTTCAGATACAGAAGTGACTTTCCTGGTGGCTCAGATGGTAAAGAATCCACCTGCAATGCAGGAGACCTGGGTTCAATCCCTGGGTCAGGGAGATCCCCTGGAGAAGGGAATGGCAATCCACTACAGGATTCTTGCTTGGAGAATCCCACAGACAGAGGAGCCTGGTGGGCTACAGTCCATCAAGTCACAAAGAGTCAAATACAACTAAGCAACTTATACTCTCATATATACATATATATATATATAATTTCAGATGATGATAAAGCTGTGAGGAAAAATTAAGTAGGGTAATGTGGCAAACGGAGAAGGCTGTGGCACCCCACTCCAGTACTCTTGCCTGGAAAATCCCATGGATGGAGGAGCCTGGTAGGCTGCAGTCCATGGGGACACGAAGAGTCAGACATGACTGAGTGACTTCACTTTCACTTTTCACTTTCATGCATTGGAGAAGGAAATGGCAACCCACTTCAGTGTTCTTGCCTGGAGAATCCCAGAGACAGAGGAGCCTGGTGGGCTGCCATCTATGTCCCACAGGGTCAGACATGACTGAAGCGACTTGGCAGCAGCAGCAGCAATGTGGCAAAAGAATAGCTGGGGGCTGCTGTGTATGTGTGTATGTTGAAAGGATATTTTGATAAAGTGACTACTTTTGAGTAGAAATCTGCAAGAATGAAGAAATGAAATATGTTTGTGGCTATAAGGGAGTATTGCTAACATCAGAGCAAACAAAGGTAGAGACCCTGAAGTAAAACCATGCTTAGTGTGTACTCCTGTCAGCAAGGAAGCCAGGGCAGGGTGGAGAGCAGTGCACAGTAGAGGGCTTAGGAGTGAGACCAGAGAGGTAAGTGTGCTTGGGTAGTGGGTTGGGGATTGGATTGGGTCAGTGATCACATAGAGCCTTGGAGACCATGGAAAAGACTGGATATGATTCTTGAACAGGTATAGAAGTCAGGTAGTGTGATAGGTACCAAAACATCAATGTCAAGTGAGACATGAATCTTGCTTCTTAACGTGGTACTGTTTAGTGATGAAGAAATAGGATGCGATTGCCACAATTTCAGCATCTAAATATGGCAGAAGAAATAGAAGACATGAGTAAGGAAGTGACAAAGAATATGTAGCGTTTAGAGAATGACTTTGTTTGGAGGGTCAAGAGGAGGCAGTTGTTTGGCTTTAGTTTCTGCACCCCTAATCCTCCACGTTCAAGGTCAGGAGGGGCAGCAGTGAGGAGATACCCCACATCCAAGGTAAGAGAAACCCAAGTAAGACGGTAAATGTTGCGAGAGGGCATCAGAGGGCAGACACACTGAAAGCATACTCACAGAAAACTAGTCAATCTAATCATACGGATCACAGCCTGGTCTAACTTAATGAAACTAAGCCATGCCGTCTGGGGTCACCCAAGACAGGCGGGTCATGGTGGAGAGGTCTGACAGAATGTGATCCACTGGAGAAGGGAATGGCAAACCACTTCAGTATTCTTGCCTTGAGAACCCCATGAACAGAATAAAAAGACTTAAAATGATAGGATACTGAAAGAGAAACTCCCCAGGTTGGTAGGTGCCCAGTATGCTACTGAAGATCAGTGGAGAAATAACTCCAGAAAGAATGAACGGATGGAGCCACAGCAAAAACAATACCCAGTTGTGGATGTGACTGGTGATAGAAGCAAGGTCCGATGCTGTAAAGACCAATATTGCATAGGAACCTGGAATGTTAGGTCTATGAAATTGGACCTAATTGGAAGTGGTCAAACAGGAGATGGCAAGAGTGAATATCGACATTCTAAAAGTCAGCAAACTAAAATGGACTGGAATGGGTGAATTTAACTCAGATGACCATTGTATCTACTACTGCATGCAAGAATCCCTTAGAAGAAATGGAGTAGCCATCATGGTCCACGAAAGAGTCCGAAATGCAGTACTTGGATGCAGTCTCAAAAATGACAGAATGATCTCTGTTCGTTTCCAAGGCAAACCATTCAGTATCACAGTAATCCAAGTCTATGCCCCAACCAGTACTGCTGAAGAAGCAGAAGTTGAATGGTTCTATGAAGACCTACAAGACCTATTAGAACTAACACCCAAAAAAGATGTCCTTTTCATTATAGGGGACTGGAATGCAAAAGTAGGAAGTCAAGAAACACCTGGAGTAACAGGCAAATTTGGCCTTGGAATGCGGAATGAAGCAGGGCAAAGGCTAATAGAATTTTGCCAAGAGAACACACTGGTCATAGCAAATACCCTCTTCCAACAACACAAGAGAAGACTCTACACATGGACATCACCAGATGGTCAACACCGAAATCAGACTGATTATATTCTTTGCAGCCAAAGATAGAGAAGCTCTATACAGTCAGCAGAAACAAGACCAGAAGCTGACTGTGGCTCAGATCATGAATTCCTTATTGCCAAATTCAGACTTAAATTGAAGAAAGTAGGAAAAACCACTAGACCATTCAGGTATGACCTAATTATGATTATACAGTAGAAGTGAAAAATAGATTTAAGGAACTAGATCTGATAGATAGAGTGCCTGATGAACTATGGATGGAAGTTCGTGACATTGTATAGGAGACAGGGATCAAGACCATCCCTATGGAAAAGAAATGCAAAAAAGCAAAATGGCTGTCTGGGGAGGCCTTACAAATAGCTGTGAAAAGAAGAGAAGTGAAAAACAAAGGAGAAAAGGGAAGATATAAGCATCTGAATGCAAAGTTCCAAAGAATAGCAAGGAGAGATAAGAAAGCCTTCCTCAGTGATCAATGCAAAGAAATAGAGGAAAACAACAGAATGGGAAAGACTAGAGACCTCTTCAAGAAAATTAGAGATACCAAGGGAACATTTCATGCAAAGATGGGCTCGATAAAGGACAGAAATTGTATGGACCTAACAGAAGCAGAAGATATTAAGAAGAGATGGCAAGAATACACAGAAGAACTGTACAAAAAAGATCTTCAAGACCCAGATAATCACAATGGTGTGATCACTCACCTAGAGCCAGACATCCTAGAATGTGAAGTCAAATGGGCCTTAGGAAGTATCACTACGAACAAAGCTAGTGGAGGTGATGGAATTCCAGTTGAGCTATTTCAAAGCCTAAAAGATGATGCTGTGAAAGTGTTGCACTCAATATGCCAGCAAATTTGGAAAACTCAGCAGTGGCCACAGGACTGGAAAAGGTCTGTTTACATTCCAATCCCAAAGAAAGGCAATGCCAACGAATACTCAAACTATTGCACAATTGCACTCATCTCACACACTAGTAAAGTAATGCTCAACATTCTCTAAGCCAGGCTTCAGCAGTACGTGAACTGTGAACTTCCAGATGTTCAAGCTGGTTTTAGAAAAGGCAGAGGAACCAGAGATCAAATTGCCAACATCCACTGTATTATTGAAAAAGCAAGAGAGTTCCAGAAAAACATCTATTTCTGCTTTATTGACTATGCCAAAGCCTTTGACTGTGTGGATCACAATAAACTGTGGAAAACTCTGAAAGAGATGGGAATACCATACCAGCTGACCGGCCTCTTGAGAAACTTATATAAGTTTCTGCATATGCAGGTCTGGAAGCAAGAGTTAGAACTGGACATGGAACAACAGACTGGTTCCAAATAGGAAAAGGAGTACGTCAAGGCTGTATATTGTCACCCTGCTTATCTAACTTCTATGCAGAGTACATCATGAGAAACGCTGGACTGGAAGAAACACAAGCTAGAATCAAGATTGCTGGGAGAAATATCAATAGCCTCAGATATGCAGATGACACCACCCTTATGGCAGAAAGTGAAAAGGAACTAAAAAGCCTCTTGAGGAAAGTGAAAGAGGAGAGTGAAAAAGTTGGCTTAAAGCTCAACAATGAGAAAACGAAGATCATGGCATCTGGTCCCATCACTTCATGGGAAATAGATGAGGAAACAGTGAAAACACTGTCAGACTTTATTTTTCTGGGCTCCAAAATCACTGCAAATGGTGACTGCAGCCATGAAAGTAAAAGACACTTACTCCTTGGAAGGAAAGTTATGACCAACCTAGACAGCACATTCAAAAGCAGAGACTACTTTGCCAACAAAGGTCCGTCTAGTCAAAGCTATGGTTTTGCCAGTGGTCGTGTATGGATGTGAGAGTTGGACTGTGAAGAAGGCTGAGCACCGAAGAATTGATGCTTTTGAAGTTTGTTGTTGGAGAAGACTCTTGAGAGTCCCTTGGACTGCAAGGAGATCCAACCAGTCCATTCTAAAGGAGATCAGTCCTGGATGTTCTTCGGAAGGAATGATGCTAAAGCTGAAACTCCAGTACTTTGGCCACCTCATGTGAAGAGTTGACTCATTGGGAAAAACTCTGAGGCTGAGACAGATTGGGGGCAGGAGGAGAAGGGGACGACAGAGGATGAGATGGCTGGATGGCGTCACTGACTCGATGGACGTGAGTCTGAGTGAACTCCGGGAGTTGGTGATGGACAGGGAGGCCTGACGTGCTGCGATTCATGGGGTCACAAAGAGTTGGACACGACTGAGCGACTGAACTGAACTGAACTGAACTGACTGAATCCCCAAAAGTGGGTGATGCCAGATAAAAAGGTTTCAAATTAAATGCTTTTTCTTCAGTGGCAGATATTAAAATTAATGTCATCATTAAGAGATAGACTGGGAGCTTGGAGTTGGTAGACGCAAAGTATTACACTTAGAATAGATAAACAACAAGGTCCTAATGTATAGCATAGGGAACTATACTCAGTATTCTGGGGTAAGCCATAATGGAAAAGAAGTTAAAGAAAGGAATGTATATATGTGTATAACTGAGTGATTTTGCTATACAACAGAGATTATCACAACATTGTAAGTCAACTATACTTCAATTAAAAAATAGAATAAGATAGATGCTAAAAAATACTTAACATTCTTAACCAACCTTCCCAACTTTTAATTTATTAGGCCATTCTTTTACCAAATAAATCCAAAGCTTTTAAACAAAGTTAATATCATATTTAAAATTATATTCTCTATTTATTTCAATACGACTTTACCAATACCTTTTTTCCAATGAACAGGACTTCTGGAGACTTTTCAAAATAATAATGCATTACTTGACCAAATTCAGAAGTGTCTAGAGGCATATTTAGAATCAAAAAGAGTTATCTTTCCAAGGTAAGTTTATAAAGCTACCAACAACACTTTTAGTAGTTGAGTTTCCATGAATTTGTGAAGATATACTTTAAAACAAACTATAACCTCAAAACATCAGGGGACCAAAAAGGGAAGCAGGAAATATATTTCATAATAGCAATGTAGCTCATCTCTGGATTGGGGCATGTACGTGTCAAGGATAAAGATACAGTGTTTGGTGTAAGTGGGTAGGTGCTGGAAGAACTCTTGATCACAGCACCATTTCACTGCTGGGTGTGTATGTGTGCACCTGCATGTGTGCATGTGCCCACAGATGTATCAGTAAAAAGTTAGAGACCTTTGTTGCCTGAGCTGGTTTCTTCAGGCTAATTGATGGCCTAAGAGGGTCACTGTAGAAGTCATCTAAAAGGTCATTTCACAAATTCCAAATGAAATCTTTTACTCATCCATTCATTCCAGAAACATACCGAATGTTTTGCTCAGTGTTAAAGATATAAGAAGAAAAGGCCAGATCCCTGCTCTAATGGAGCTCATGGTTAGCACGTGGACAGTCATGTAAATATACCGTTCCGGTGTGATTATATACAAACAGACTATGACTACCTGATGATCACAAGAGCTCCAGACTTCATTCATTGGGGCACATTGTACTGCAACATAGACAATATCACAAAATGTTCATCTTCTGTGGATTTTTCCTGTTAGCTGTAAAAGAAATGGCTGATAAGTTCTGTCCAAGTGAGCCAGTGTTATATGCTTACGTAGGTTATTTGGTTAAGAGGGTTTGTTTCTAGGTACCACGCCAGGGTATGTGTATGCATGAGACATCCAAGATCTGGAAGATTTGATTGAGTTCAACAGATTCAGGCAACATAGGAAAAGATAGAGGAATATGTTTGAGATGCGCCTTTTATTTCACTCTTAAATCAATGGCTCCCAGCTTGGGTCTCCCCAGTGTACAGAGAAAATCTGTACACTACTTCTGATATTTAAAGAAACCTGGACACAAATTTACCTGTGATAATGCTGAACACCAAAAGCATAAGCTTTTATTTTTTCCTTTTGTTTAGAATTAATGTCAACTAGGTCTGCAGTGTTTATTAGGTCAAGAGGCTCTGTGCACCATTGATTTCACTTTCCAAGCCTTAACAAACACAGGTTAGGAACCATATGAACTAGTTCCTGGGGCCACAAGTTAGGTCCTGGGGACACAAGAGGAATGCAGCATGGTTCCTGCTCTGTCAGGGTTCATAGTCAAATCTTGACAGTTGTCTGTTTCATTCGTTGAAAAGGGAGATGAATTATTCTGTATCTGGTAGGACTGATAGAGTGCAACCCCAAAACATCTTTATTTCTAAAGACTACCTCTGCATTCCCTACAAGGCGCTAGTTTCTTCCTGCTCAGAATCTTAAGCAGACCTCATGAATTTTCTGGCCATTCTCAGATAATAATGCCAAAAAAATCTCTTGTTGCCTTAACCCACTAAACAATCTGTAATTGTCGAAACTCTGAAATTCTTTCAAAGTGAAAACATTTCCCTTCTCTGGCCCAGGCCTGTTGCAAGGCTGAAGCCTTTAGTGATGATAAGGATGTATAATGGTCAACCCTCCCTACTTCCTATTAGGTTTCTGGGATCTCCAGATTTGGGGCAGGGAAGGGAGGAGAGGCAGTACAGCAGGAGCAATCTGAGTTGGCTGGTACCCAACTAGCCCCCTGTCTCACATGGGGCCTTCCATGAGCTCATGAGATTCCTCCAGTCCTGAGGGATCTCTCATAGGCTGTTTCCTCCATAGGAGTGAAGTGTCTTCTCCAGCCAGACCCTCATCCCTCTCTCTCATCCCTCAGCATCCAGGTATGCCCCTTCTCCAGTTTTTTTTTTTTTTTTTCCCATAGAATATCTTCATGCCTTCAAATGGCCCTGTTGGGCAAGATCTAAGAAAATCCCCTGCTAGCTCACATCAGCACAGCCCACATGTGTGTAGTCACAGAATCAAATAAGGTTCCAGCAACCACGCATGCATCTATTCAACAAATTATGTATTGAATATCAGGTATATATGAGGTACAAGGCTGGATTCTAGGGAAAACAAATAATCTAGCTTCACTTTAAGAGTTCAAAGCCAAGTAACAGACATGTGACCAAATCAGTATCATAGCAAGTGCTAGCATTTTTACAAATTTTATGAAAAATCTCTACCTTTTATGTACCAGGCACTAACTCCAGACCCTTGAGATGCAGCCACACTAATCTTTATCATAATCATATTTAGAGATGTGTGGCTTCCCCAGAAACCTAAGACCAATAGGTCCAGGAAATCAGTGGATGGGGAAGAGATGTGGGCAAGAAATTCATCTTTCATGCCTATATAAGGTTTTGCTTCAATTTCAAGTTACATTTTAAGTATATTCTTTAATCTAGATTTTACTTCTTGTCAAATGATGAGCTCTTGGAGATTTTGGCCCAGACACGAAATCCCCAAGCTGTGCAGCCACACTTAAGGAAATGCTTCGACTCCATTTCAAAGCTTGAATTTGCTCTCCTGCCTCCTACTGAGGGAAAAATTCCTGGAATGGATGCAGAGCCAGAAAAGGTTTACACTAATGATATTTTAGCGATGCTATCACCAGAGGGAGAAAGGGTAAGGTATTCTTGTTATAATTCTTTATGGGTAAACTTTGTTACTCTTCCAGGGTTGGAGAATGGAGATTTTATTCATCAGCATGCTAAGCATTCACCAAGTGCTACATGCCCTGGTCTTGGGCTGGCTCAACAATTTCAAAAATAACCATGATTAAATTCTTTCCCTTAAAGAATTCAGAGTCCAGCAGAGACATAGTCAAACAACTGAAAAGTCCCATACTAAATGTAATAACAGGTACGTGCTCTGTTCTTGGAAACAGGGTGGAAAGAACTGGAGCCAAGTCTTAACTCTCCACAAGGAGCAAAGGAGTAGCCTAGATAAGAGCTGGTTCTACTGCCTGGTCACCTGGATTCCACTCCCAATCTTTAATCTCAGCTATAAAATGAGGATTAGTAATAGTGCCCAACTAGTGAGTTGCTGGGGATTTTTCAGGTGTTCCTGTATGTACATTACTTTAGAATAGTACCAAGCGGGTGCTATGAAGTATTAGTTGTCACTGTTTGACTGCAGGGTCTCCTAGGCTCTTTCTGCACAGTGCCTGGAATACAGTAGGCATCAACCAAGTGAATGCACTAGCAGAATATGGGGAACCAAGTGACATCACATAGGAGAATCACACACAAACAGACACACACACACACACACACACACAGAGGCAGCCAAGGAAGATGGAGAGGAGACATGGAAGGGAGAGCATTCCACACAGACAAGTCACTTGGGGAAATGCCAAGGATTTTAATCCAATTAGAACACAGTAGTATATCTATGGGATCAGCAAGAACCCATAGGCATTTCACTTGTACTATACAGGCACTCCAATGTTCATAGCAGCACTGTTTACAATAGCCAAGACATGGATGCAAACTAAGTGTCCACCAACAGATGGATAGATAAAGATGTGAATATATGTATGTGTGTGTGAATATATATATATTGTTGTTGTTGTTCAGTTACCAAGTCCAGTCCAACTCTTTGTGACCCCATTGACTGCAGCACATCAGGCCTCCCAGTTCCTTACCATCTCTTAGAGTTTGCCCAAGTTCATGTCCATTGCATCAGTAATGCCATTCAGAGTAATGGGATATTACTCATTCATAAAAAAGTATAAAACTTTACCATTTGCAACAATATACATGGACCTGGAGGGTTTTATGCCAAGGGAAATAAGCAAAGACAAATATTGTATATTTTCCCTTAATAGGGGATCTAAAAAATAATACATACTGGTAAATATAACAAAACAGAAACATTCACAGATATAGAAAACAAATTAGTTACCAGTGGGAAGAGTCAAGGAGGGTAGGGTATTATAGGGGTAGGGGATTAAGAGGTACACACTACTAGTACCATATATAAAATAAATAAACAACAAGGAAATATTGTACAGCAAGGAAATATTGTACAGGGCAGTATAACCATTAAAGTAATAACTTTAAATGAAGTAGAATCTATAAAAATATTGAATCATTATGTTGTACTCCTGAAACTTATAGAATATACCTCAATAATTTTTTTTACTTGACCTAAATTGATTCTCTGGCAAAAGACTTTGCTCATCACTAGTGCAGAAGAGAGAGGAAAGACCTAGGCCAGGATTCAGGGAAGACAGGACCTGTAAAGCGAGGGCAGAAGACGTGAGCAGACTCTGGAGCCCAGATAACCAAGGCAGGCACCCCACTCCAGTACTCTTGCCTGGAAAATCCCATGGACAGAGGAGCCTGGTGGGCTGCAGTCCATGGGGTCAGGAAGAGTCGGACACGACTGAGCAACTTCACTTTCACTTTTCACTTTCATGCATTGGAGAAGGAAATGGCAACCCACTCCAGTACTCTTGCCTGGAAAATCCCATGGATGGAGGAGCCTGGTAGGCTGCAGTCCATGGGGTCAAGAAGAGTTGGACACAACTGAGCGACTTCACTTTCACTTTTCACTTTCATGCATTGGAGAAGGAAATGGCAACCCACTCCAGTGTTCTTGCCTGGAGAATCCCAGGGACGGCGGAGCCTGGTGGATCGCCATCTATGGGGTCACACGGAGTCGGACATGACTGAAGCAACTTAGCAACAGCAGCAGCAGCAGCAGCAGCAGCAGCAGCAAGTCATTGAAAGTCCAAGAAATAAATGTGAAAAAGACTGAAAAGTGTCAATTGGAGTGAACAATTGGGAGAACACTGGTCACCTTAGGGGCTTCCCAGGTGGCTCAATGGTAAAGAATCCGCCTGCCAATGCAGGAATCACAGGTTTGATCCTTGGATTGGGAAGATACCCTGGAGTAGGAAATAGCAACCCACTCCAGTATTCTTGCCTGGAAAATTCCATGGACAGAGAAGTCTGGCAGGCTGCAGTCTGCTTGTGTCCAAAGAGTCAGACACTACTGAGCACGCACCCAGCTGATCACCTTAATAACCTGACCAGGTTTAGAGGAATGGTTGGAGCCAAAAATCATATGGCCGCAGGTAGGCAAAGAAAGTGGAGGAATTCATTGAGCACACATAAACTCCTCTTTAGGCTTTCCTGGTAGATCAGACAGTAAAAAATCTGCCTGCAATGCAGGAGACCATGTTCCATCCCTGGGTCAGGAAGATCTCCTGGAGGAGGGCATGGCAAGCCACTCCAGTATTCTTACCTGGAGAATTCCAGACAGAGGAGCCTGGTGGGCAGGATACAACTGAGCAAAGAGTTGGACACAACTGAGTGACACACACATATACACACACACATGGCTCCTCTTTCCACACAGCTGAGTCACACACACACACACACACAGTCACACACACACACGGCTCCTCTTTCCACACAACTGAGTCACATACACACACACATGGCTCCTCTTTCCAAGAGTTGGCCCCAAAGGGAAGCCATGAAATAACGCACCAAGTAGAGGTGGGTAGCGGAGAAGGCAATGGCACCCCACTCCAGTACTCTTGCCTGGAAAATCCCATGGACAGAGGAGCCTGGTAGGCTGCAGGCCATGGGGTCGTTAGGAGTCGGACATGACTGAGCGACTTCATTTTCATTTTTCACTTTCGTGCATTGGAGAAGGAAATGGCAACCCACTCCAGTGTTCTTGCCTGGAGAATCCCAGGGACGGGGGAGCCTGGTGGTCTGCCCTCTATGGGGTCGCACAGAGTCGGACACGACTGAAGTGACTTAGCAGCAGCAGAGGTGGGTAGGTACTTCCCTAGAGGTTCCTTAGCTAAGACTCCATGCTGCCAATGCAGGGGGCCTGAGTTTGATCCCTGGTTGCCTGGAAAATCTCAGGGACAGAGGAGCCTGGTAGGCTGCAGTCCATGGGGTCGCTAAGAGTCAGACACGACTGAGCAACTTCACTTTCACTCTTCACTTTCATGTGTTGGAGAAGGAAATGGCAACCCACTCCAGTGTTCTTGCCTGGAGAATCCCAGGGACGGAGGAGCCTGGTGGGCTGCCGTCTATGGGGTCGCACAGAGTGGGACACAACTGAAGCGACTTAGCAGCAGCAGCAGCAGCAGCAGCAGGGAACTAGATCCCACGTGCCACAACTAAAAATTCTGCATGAGGCATAGCCAAACAATTTTTTTTTTTTTTTAAGTAGAAGTGGGTAAAGTGAGAGTGGAATATGTATAGAAAGTTTCAGTGTCTGTGGCCCCGCTGCCGTGTTTACCGAGCTCAGGATTCTGTTAGGGATGTATGGAGGATGTTATCACCTCTCTGATTACCTCCCAGGTGAGCCTGGGGAAAGGCCTAAAGGCCCGAGGCAACGTGGAGGAGTGGCTGGGCAAAGTGGAGGAAGCCATGTTCACGTCTCTGCGCCGCCTGTGCAAAGCCGCCATCGCGGACTATCTGGGGAAACAGAGAACAGTGTGGGTGGTAGCAGGCCACCCTTCTCAGGTAACTTAGGCTCCTTTAAATCTCTGCCTCTGCATCTTACTCGGCTGAGAGGAAGCCCACACTGAAGGAGGGTGTTTCCCCGCAGGTGATCCTGACCGTTTCTCAAATCATGTGGTGCCGCGATTTGACGGAGTGTTTGGAAAAAGAAGAGGGGAATCACTTAGAGGCCCTGGAAGATTTTGAAAAAGTGAACTTTGAGGTGAGATTATGGGCAGGTCAATATCAGACGTATCGCTCGGCAAGATAGTCCCAGTGGCTCTTATGGGAGTGGTTGATACAAATTCACTACTTCAGAAATTGTAAGGTTCTTCTTGTAAGGATAAAACAGTGACAGGTTACTAAAAACTTGCTGCATCTTTCTAATATTGACGAGAGAAGTCATAAACATTACTTAACTAAATGATTAGCCTCCGTTTTGTAAATCATAGAAATCATGAAGTGTCATTATGTCATTATGTCACATAAACAAAAATGTTTCTGAAAGCCTGTACTCTGTATTTTAATCAGGGATCACAGAATGAATTGTAAAAGGCTCTATTTCGACTATGTATGGAATAAATATATATTAACCAATAAAACTGAATCGTTTTTAACTGTTAAAAAAAATTGTAAGGCTCTGAGATGACATCCAAAGATTTGGAGTGCTCACAGAAACTATCTCTGTTCAAGTTTTCTCAGCAATACTCCCTTGATGTTTGCATGGTAGTTATGTGTGTGGTCAGTTACTTAGTCATGTCTGACTCCTTGTGAACCCATGGACTGCAGCTCGCCAGGCTCCTCTGTCCATGGGGATTTTCCAGGCAAGAATACCAGAGTGGGTTGCCATGCCCTACTCCAGGCGATCTTCCCAAACCAGGGATCAAACACAGGTCTCCCACATTGCCATATTTATATGAATACTTTTAAAAATAGAAGGAAAAAAAGCAATTCAAAAGGAAAATGTCAGGATTATCAGGGTTTGCCATGTTTAAGAAGAAATGGTATACTGGATCCTGATGTCTCTCCCAGAAGTTGATATGATCCAGGAAAACCACAGGATTTGTGCCATTTCTGTTCTTAAGCCCAACACATGCTTTTATACTGTTTTATAGAACCCTCAGGCATGATCACTAAAGCCATAAGATTGAATGAATTACCACTCCAGTATTCTTGCCTGGAGAATCCCATGGACGGAGAAGCCTAGTAGGTTACAGTCCATGGGGTTGCAAAGAGTTGGACATGACCAAGCGACTTCACCTCACCTCACCATGATACCTGCATAAACTATCTTGATTTCTGCCCTCTTTCCAAGAAGTTATAATTACAGAAATAACTTCCCTCAGGTAATCATGTACTAACATTATAAACGAATTTTTTTTAAAAAAAAGCCCTAAAATATTAAAAAAAAAAAGATTGAATGAATTAAATACTATTCTACACAAATTTTTTTTTTTAGTTTTTATTTTTAAATTTTAAAATCTTTAATTCTTACATGCATTCCCAAACATGAACCCCCCTCCCACCTCCCTCCCCATAACATCTTTCTGGGTCATCCCCATGCACCAGCCCCAAGCATGCTGCATCCTGTGTCAGACATAGACTGGCGATTCAATTCACATGATAGTATACATGTTAGAATGTCATTCTCCCAAATCCTCCCACCCTCTCCCTCTCCCTCTGAGTCCAAAAGTCCGTTATACACATCTGTGTCTCTTTCCCTGTCTTGCATACAGGGTCGTCATTGCCATCTTCCTAAATTCCATATATATGTGTTAGTATACTGTATTGGTGTTTTTCTTTCTGGCTTACTTCACTCTGTATAATCGGCTCCAGTTTCATCCATCTCATCAGAACTGATTCAAATGAACCTATCCTTAGAAAATGCAGCTTACAGCGGGGCCAGATCTTCAATTCCAAATTCAGTTCTACTTCCAAGCAATGTTGCAGTTGTAAAGACTCACCCTTAGGGGAGTTTTCTGGTGGTCCAGCGGTTAGGACTCTGCTCTTGTACTGCAGGGGGCACGGCTTTGATTCCTGGTTGGGGAACTGAGATCCTGCATTCTTCAGGGCATGGCCAAAATAAGATTTTTTAGAAAATCACACTTAGAAAAAGCAGGAAACGGCTTCCTTGAAGTAAAAGAAAACTCTCTTATGAGATTCTCAATAGAATTTCACCTCAGAGAGCTCCAGAGAGAAGACTCACTATGGCAAGTCCCACTGATCTCTTTACAGAGGTTGATCAGGATCAGCCTGAGTGAAAATTCAGCCGGTCAAGGTTTTCAGAATTACTGCCCTTCTTTGAAAAAGATTTAACGACTTAACGTGAATGCTTTTGGTTAATCAGCCATTGGCTTGGTTAAGCTGCCTGAGTTTTCTGAATATCCAAAAATAAAAGAACCTAGCCCAATAAATGAGAAGCACTACCTTAATCACATTTAATTTTTGAGGAGGACAGTCTTCTCTGGAGACATCATCACAGGATGGTTAAGAGCTTTCCTCAAGGCAAATGTCTACCTAAGTCTCATTTTTGCCACTTTGTTGACTGTGACTGCCACCAGTTTACTTACCCTCCCTGACCTTCAGTTTCCTCCCACGTGAAATAGCGGTAAATCTAGTATGTACTTCACAGAAGTCTTATTGGAATTAAATAAGTTAAACTGTTGTCATATTTGGTCACAGAATTACAGATTTTTATGAAATTTGGAATAGACATTTGTCAAAACTGTCTAATTTTAAAAATATTAATAAATTTGTCATCTTTATATTATTTTATGTTATATTTTCTTGACAGTGCCACATGGCACATGGGATCTTAGTTCCCCAACCAGGGATTGAACCTGCACCCCTTGCATTGGAATCACAGAATGTTAAACACTGGACCTTCAGGGAAGTCCTAAAACTATCTAATTTTATAGATACTTAGTTTTATAGATAATTCTGGCAAATATCTATTCCAAACCTAATAGTAAAAAGATATACTTGTAAACTGATTTTTGAAAATTAATGATCACATTTTTTTTCTTTTGTAGAGATTAAATGCCCTGGCTGCAATAGTCCGAGGCACTCTTCCTAAATTACACAGAAACATCATAACTGCCTTAATTACTATTGATGTACATGCAAGAGACATAGTCACTGAACTTGTTCAAGCCAAGGTAACTGTTTCATTCAAATAAAATCATATGTTTCTTTCTAAAATGAATGCATCTACCAAGTGTATCATTGTCGTCACTTATGTAGGTGCAGGTAGTTGACTCCTTTGACTGGCAGAGACAGCTGCGCTATTACTGGGATGTAGACCTGGACAATTGTGTGGCAAGGATGGCACTCTCTCAGTACACCTATGGCTATGAGTATTTAGGTGCATGCCCAAGATTAGTTATTACTCCTCTCACGGTAAGTTACTGACCGTTAGGTTCATGACTGCTTTTTTTCCCCATCATAATAGTTCTGAAACATTTCTAAGATTAAACCTTGAAAGAATTTGCTGTGAATACATCTTCATATCGCAGAGATTTATTTACTCTATTTGATCATGTGCCTGAATTTTTTAGTATGTTTCAGTTGCTCTAGAATATTTCACGAGTGAAGTAAGTCAGAAAGAGAAAAACAAATATTACATATTATTGAATATATATGGTATCTAGAAGAAAATGGTACCAGTGAACCTACTTGCAGGGCAGGAATAGAGAAGCAGATGTAGAGAATGGACTTGTGCACACAGGGAGGGAAGAAAGGGTGGGATGAATTAAGAAAGTAGCATTGACATACATTTTACTGAGTGTAAAACAGATAGCTAGTGGGAAGTTGCTATATAGCACAGGGAACTCAACGTGTTGCTCTGTGATAATCTAGATGGGGAGGAGTGGGATGAGGAGGCGGGTGAGAGGGAGGATCAAGAAGGAGGATGGATATATATATATATATATATATATATATATATAGTTAGGAGTAATTCACATTGTTGTACAGCAGAAACCAACACGACATTGTAAAGCAATTATCCTCCACTTAAAAATGTATTTAAAAAATAAATAACAACCCTCCTGCTATAGAAACTACTTACAAATTTGTGACCAGTGTCAGTTCCCTTCAATAATGACAATTTATCCATTTCTTCAGGATCGCTGCTACCTTTGCCTCATGGGGGCTTTGCAGCTGGACCTGGGAGGTGCACCAGCCGGTCCTGCTGGAACTGGGAAAACGGAGACCACCAAAGACCTCGCAAAAGCCCTTGCCATCCAGTGTGTGGTCTTTAACTGCTCTGATGGTTTGGACTACAAGGTACGGTCTTGGCGTATGAATGCTAACATTAAGTGCTTCATGTGGCTTTCTCTGTTTGCAGTGTGACCCAGCAAAAGGAGAAAAAGGGATGATGGCAACTGGGGAAAACTAGTGGGGCCAGGAATGATTAAAGTGGAATAAATAGAGCAAGGGAGACTAGTCAACAAAAGGCAATCTGAGTGGGCCAGGTAGGAATCAAGGCCAGGATTTGTCAAATTTTGGTAAAAATGAGGTATAAAACAGAATAGCAGGGAGATCTAGGAACAAGGTATTCCTTACAGGAAGAGAAAAGTAAGGACTTCTCTGGTGGTCCAGGGGCTAAGGCTCTGTACTCCCAATGCAAGGGGCCCTGGGTTTGATCCTTGGTCAGGGAACTAGACCCCACATGCCACAACTAAGATCTGGTGTAGCCAAATAAATAAATTAATATTAAAAGAGAGATGAGCAATTCAGAGTTGTGTATTAAAAATGAAATGCATAGGAAGTGAGAATTCAGGGAAAGATTTTTTCATTGAGTAGTTCTCAAACTTTTTGATCACAGGACCTTTGTATACTCTTAAAAATTATTGAGACCTCCAAAGAGTTTTTGTTTATATGTATGAGTTATACCCGTTGATATTTTCCATGTTATAAGTTAAAATTGATGCATCTTAAATATTTACCTGTTTTAAAATAACCATAATCAATTATTACATGTTAGCATAAACACATATTTTGAGAAAAATGCCATTTTTCAAAACAAAAACTTAGTGAGAAGAGCGACACTATTTTATATATTTTTAAATCTCTTGTTTGGTATAATAGGATATGGCCAGATTCCATATGGGGGAATATCGGCTTCTGCATCAAATCTTTTGAGATATGTTATTTTGATTGAAGTATTTGAAGAGAAATCTAGTCTTACACAGATATACACACTAAAAGAGAGGAATAGGCTAATAGCTTCTTCAGATAATTGCTGATATTCTTCTTTGAAACTATGCCAATACTTAACAAGTGGCAGTTTCTTAAAGATTACTTGTGATGTGGAAACTGAAACAACATACTGAGAAAACCTGAAACTTTTTCATATTCTGTTCTCTCCTGAGAGAATGAGACTGAAAAGGCAAATACATTTTAGAATTATAATGAGTCCTTTGACCTCACAGACCCCCTAAAAGAAACTCTGGGACTTGCAGCGGTCCCCAGATGACACTTTAGAAACTGCTGTTTTAGCATCAGTTCAGTTCAGTTCAGTCGCTCAGTCATGTCCGACTCTTTGCGACCCCATGAATCACGGCACAGGAGGCCAGGCCTCCCTGTCTATCACCAACTCCCGGAGTTCACCCCAATTCATGTGCACTGAGCTGGTGATGCCATCCAGCCATCTCATCCTCTGTCGTCCCCTTCTCCTCGGGCCCCCAATCCCTCCCAGCATCAGGGTCTTTTCCAATGAGTCAGCTCTTCGCATCAGGTGGCCAAATTTTTGGAGTTTCAGCTTCAACATCAGTCTTTCCAGTGAACACCCAGGACTGATCTCCTTTAGGATGGACTGGTTGGATCTTGCAGTCCAAGGGACTCTCAAAATTCTTCTCCAACACCACAGTTCAAAAGCATCAATTCTTTGGCACTCAGCTTTCTTTATAGCCCAACTCACATCCTTACATGACCACTGGAAAAACCATAGCCTAGACGGACCTTTGTTGGCAAAGTAATGTCTCTGCTTTTTAATATGCTATCTATGTTGGTCATAACTTTCCTTCCAAGGAGTAAGTGTCTCTTTATTTCATGGCTACAATCACCATCTGCAGTGATTTTGGAGCCCAGAAAATAAAGTCAGCCACTGTTTCCACTGTTTCCCCACCTATTTGCCATGAAATGATAGGACCAGATGCCATGATCTTCATTTTCTGAATGCTGAGCTTTAAGCCAACTTTTTTACTCTCCTCTTTTACTTTCATCAAGAGGCTCTTTAGTTCCTCTTCACTGTCTGCCATAAGGGTGGTGTCATCTGCATATCTGAGGTGATTGATATTTCTCCCGGCAGTCTTGATTCCAGCTTGTGCATCTTCCAGTCCAGCGTTTCTCATGATGTACTCTGCATAGAAGTTAAATAAGCAGGGTGACAATATACAGCCTTGATGTACTCCTTTTCCTATTTGGAACCAGTCTGTTGTTCCATGTCCAGTTCTAACTGTTGCTTCCTGACCTGCATACAGGTTTCTCCAGAGGCAGGTCAGGTGGTCTGGTATTCCCATAGCACGTTAATGTCTAATTTAAAGAGTTGTGTATCTCCTGAAAGATGTGGAACAGAGATCCTCAACCTTTGGGCCATGGACTGGTACCTCCTGTCATACCAGCAGTAGCATTAGATTAGAAATAAAGTGTACAATAAATGTAATGTGTTTGAATTGTCCTGAAACCATCCCCTCTCCCCCAGTCTGTGGAAAAATTGTCTTCCATTAAATCCATCTCTTGTGCCAAAAAGACTGGGGACTACTGGTGTAGAGGACCTTCAGAAAAAGACAAAGGTCATTCCTGGCAACTTCCCAACTTCCCAGTTGGACATGGGGGAGGAGAAAGACTTCTCAGTGTGAAGGAGACACTGTGCCACCTCCACCTCGTCCATCCCAATAGGGCAGGTGGATGTGGATGCCTCTTCCAGGAGCAGGAACAAGAGAAGGACAAACCAGCTGTCAGTTCCCACAGAAGTAGCTGATAACAGAAGCAGTTACTGACATTAGACACTAGTCCTTTTGTGGACTTTTAGGAGGTATACATGAAGGGAAAGAGAGCTTCCAGTGTACCCCCAAATATATTAGCGTTGAGTTCTGAAACTAGGGGGACCTGTATGTCATGCTAAAACAGCCTAGGGAATAAAATTAAGTCCCTTTTTAAAATAATAAAATTAAGTGATTCTAAGAGAGAGACCGGTAGGGACCCACCTTTATTGAAAACTGTCTTTTCCCCCTTCTTGGAGTCCTACTTCTGCTCACTTCAGCATGAGTGGTCAACAGAGATGGTACATGGTCAACAGAGATGGTACAGACTATGTAACATCACTCTAATGGAGACACATTTAATTTTCTTCTTTTTGTCTCCTGTTGACCATCAGTCCTTGTATACCATTGAAAGCTCTTCCATGAGCAAGTTGTGACTGGATGACCAATATCATTGTGAGCTTTCTGTCCTCTGTCCCCTGGTTGGGGATTTGAGATCCTACAAGCTGCTCAGCCAAAAAAGAATGCCAGCTTGGTCTTTAACTGTTCCATTGTTCAGTCCATCTATTTCATTTTTGTAATCTAGGCTGTATTATAATTACATTCCAAGGATTGTTTCTTATCTCTGGCTCTTTTTTTAAAAGCATCTTGTTTTATACTATAATAATGTCATTTCCTCTAAAATCTCTCTGAGAATTCCATTTGAATTTTTAAATTTTTTCTTTTGTCCCCCCAAATTACCTCCATTTTCTTCAGAGTTGCTTATTTTGTTTATTTTTCTTCTCTCTTTCTTGATGTTGATTATTCTTAAATGTCTGTTGATCTTTACTTCTTAGTTCATAAGCGTGGATGGGGGACTGAGTTGATCATTTAGAATAACTTGTTTCACCCCTGCTTTCAATGAAAGAGCTCCTGTGATCTCTGTGAGAGTGTAAGATATTCGGCTGGCCGGCTTCCCCATAGAAGGTGTGGGCGTGGGCAGCCAGGAAGCCAGAAACCTTTTATAAATACCAAAATAACAAGGATTTTTTTCTACAGTAGTAGAATTCAGTGGGTTTCACTCATGGATGGAGCTGTCTGTCCTTTTGACTCTCAGTTGAGTAATGTGGAGGTCTGAAGTTATGTCTTTTCTCTGCTTTTGTTATCTCCCAAGCCTAATGTCTTCTCCCAGTATCTCCTGATGTCTCCCAAAGACAGATCTCCCCCTTTCTCAACAAGGCAGTCCTTGGATATTATTCTGGAGGGAAAATTCAGCAATGCCAGCCTCAAGAGCCCTGTTTACATGGAATGAGGAGAGAGAAGCACAGAGAAAGGCAGGGCCCACAAACCTGATCACTACAAGTACTCACCTTTGACTAATTTCCAAGGATTGCCCTGGGACCTTGTCTGCTTTCCTTGCATGTATTGCTGATGGGTTCAGAGTTTCTTGGAGACCTTCCTGAAGGGTAGTTCTTCCTTCCTTCTGGCTTGGGCTGAATTCTGCCCTTCTCAGCTGAGTAATCAGTATTTATGAACTTTCCATCTTCCCGATATTTTTTCAAAACTTGCTTTCTGCTGCTGGTTTTCCTTTCCATTATGTTTTTATCAGGTAGGTGCAGGTACAAATGCAGACACAGAAATGGAGAGAGTTCTGTGTTTCATACATGGTCATTCCAGAGAAAGGGATATTATCCCTGTGTGCTCAACTGACCACCTTGAAACAAAAAACCATTAGCTCTGTTTTCAAAGAGATATGATGGTATGGTATGATGCAATTTTGTACTAATGCTTAACCCAAAATTCAAATCTCTAAAGGAACTTTCCTCAGTAGATAGCCACAGATGTGTATTCATTCTCCTGAACCACTAGGATTCTGCTATAGAAGAAACTAACCACCATTACGTTACCCTGTGTATGGGCTTCCCACGTGACACTAGTAGTAAAGAAGCTGCCTACCAACACAGAAGATGTAGGAAATGTGGGTTCAATCCCTGGATCAGGAAGATCCCCTGGAGAAGGATCTTCCACAGCAATCTACTCCAGTATCCTTGCCTGGAGAATCCCATGGACAGAGGAGCCAGGTGGGCTACAGTCCATAGGGTCGCAGAGAGTCAGACACGACTGAAGCAACTTAGCATGCTCAAGTGACTGTCCTTCTGCTCAGTTGTTCCTGCGTGTTGCCTGCCATGTATAGTACCTGGTAAAGATGACGAAAGTCTCCATCAGCAAAGTTTTCAAGGTTCTCTTAAGTAATTAACTGTGTCTATTCTATGTGTCTGGAGAAGGCAATGGCACCCCACTCCAGTACTCTTGCCTGGAAAAGCCCATGGACGGAGGAACCTGGAAGGTCGCTGAGGGTTGGACACGACTGAGCGACTTCACTTTCACTTTTCACTTTCATGCATTGGAGAAGGAAATGGCAACCCACTCCAGTATTCTTGCCTGGAGAATCCCAGAGACGGGGGAGCCTGGTGGGCTGCTGTCTATGGGGTCGCACAGAGTCAGAGATGACTGAAGCGACGCAGCAGCAGCAGCAGCATTCTATGTGTCAGTTTCTTTGAGAAACTGTATTTACGTAAGTGAATGAGGATTATGAAAAAGTAGGTCAGATTGTCATTTTGTCTAAAAATAAAAAGTCTCAAATCATTCAGAGAGCAGCAAAAAGATATTTCCTCCAAGAAAAAGGAGTCTTCTCTGCCATGGCCCAGGAGTCACACAAACCTATTGCTTGTTTGCAGATACCACCTGTTATCTTTTTAATACCTCAGCTCAGAATTTAACTTTGGGAGGAGTTCAGCTCTGCAGTACAGAGCTGAGTGGCATTCTTTTGATTTCAGATGATGGGGCGCTTCTTCAGTGGTCTGGCACAGTCAGGAGCCTGGTGCTGCTTTGATGAATTTAATCGGATTGACATAGAAGTTTTGTCCGTCATTGCTCAGCAGCTCATTACCATCAGGAATGCCAAAGCTGCAAAGGTAAGAGGCTGGGCATGGATATCATGTTTCTAGTCCATAGATATCATGCTTCTTAAGTTTGTAGTATTCTTGGCTTGAAAATATCATGGACAGAAGAGCCTGGTGGGCTACAGTCCATAGAGTCGCAAAGGAGTCAGACGCAACTTAGCAACTAAAGAACAAGAAGTTCATAACGAACTTACATCATGTTGCATTTTAGGGAGGACAGTGCTAACTTCAGCCTATCTAGTCCATGTTTCCAGTGTCATCGGTGAGTACTGCAGCAGTGGAACTGGGTTGGGTGAATTAATTCCTCATCCAGGCAACACAATAAACAACTCTATGGCAGACACTGTGCTGGGGCCTAGGGATATAGAGTTGGTGAGACTCAGTCTGTGCCCTCATGGAACCCTGTTATTCTTTGCTCCCTCAACGCACACACATGCATGCTTGTACTCCCTTGTTCTGTCCTCCACCTCTTATTTTTCTCTTATTTTTCTGGTTCTTGCCTTTGACATTGATTTCTCTGTTCTGTTTCTCTAATTCTGCCTCTTCTGGGCTCTACTGCCTTCCTCACAGCCCCTAGTCTCAGCCTGTTGCTGGTAAAAAAAAAAAAAAATGAGAGAGGGGTCCTAGGTCCAGAAGTCACTGGACTGGAAAAGCCAAGGAGTGTAGGGACAGATGAAGATATTAGGGTGGCTTCAAAATTTGTTTTGGCCCCTTTGAGCATGTTCCTGGAGAAGGCTTTTATGCTGAGAAGGTGATGGCAGTGAAGGGTAGGACCAAGCCCCCCACCAGTCTGTTGTGTTGACCTTGCAAAATTATGGTCCTGAGGGCACCAAAAGGCAGGCGGTATTCAGCAGGTACAAACCAGAACAACCTTGTGAGTTGTTTAATTTTTTTAATTATTTTATTTTTGTTATTATTTACTCTTTTATTTTATTATGACTGGGCCAAGAAGGAGGAAACACCAGGGGCAAGGCAGGGGCAAGGAGGCAAACAGCAGGAAATACTTAGCCCAGAAGAGAGGGAGAGTGAGTAGGACAAAATCAGGAGGAAAACAGTCCCAACAATAGGATTCAGTAGTTTTTGCTTGAATGCACGTCACACAAGTTTTGTACTCGAGCAGTAATTATGGGGAAGAGTTTACAAATATATGGCGAAGTGTTAACTTATATCTTCTCTTTCTTTTCAACAGCTCTCTAGATTCATGTTTGAGGGGCGAGAAATAAAGTTGGTTATGACTTGTGCAGCCTTCATCACAATGAATCCTGGATATGCAGGCAGAACTGAGTTGCCAGATAATTTGAAAGCCCTGTTTAGACCCTTTGCAATGATGGTTCCAAATTATGCCTTGATTGCAGAGGTGAGCTTCACATTATAAAGCAGCAAAACTTTAAGCTTGTTTCTTTTATTTAGTATTTTATTTCTATCATAGCAGAAAGTTTCCATTATGAATGTACTCTGGCCAAGGTTATACAGTATTGTTTTCTCTTAAGTGTGTAGATATGATTGTTACCACTTAAGAATGTTGTGTGTGTGTGTAACTGCTATATCCTCAAAGTCCAGTTTGCCATCTGGAATATTGTAAGCCCTGAAAACTGGAATAAATAAATGAAGTTAATTAACCATTTCATTGGAATTTATCAGTTTGTCTCCGATTATCCTAAAAACACTATATTATTCTCACTTCTCTTGCTGCATTATTTTTTTTAATTAGAGTCAAGGGGTGTTGAGTAGAAACAATACCAATCACTAACGATGAAAGACAGTGATTTGTTTCTAGTTTGTATCAATATAGTAAAAAAAAAAAGCCATCATTAATAAGTTAATTATGTTTGTATTTGTTTCTTCTCTATCTAGGAACCTTTCTATTTAAACTGTTTTTTGTTTGTTTGTTTCTTCATACTAGCTAATAACCAGTGTATTTAAATCTTATATGTATTTTTCTTGAGACTTTTTACTGAGGTATAATTTACATACAGTAAAGTGCACAGATCATAAGGGTACAACTGAATGAATCCTTATATATGTATTCACCTGTGTGATCACCAAGACCAACATATAGGATATTTTCAAGACTCTGGAAGGCCCTTCATGCTCAATGCTACAGTTCACAAGGGAAACCACCTCTTTTAGAATGGAGTTTCTCAGAAAGCACATGTTACTCCCATGGCTAGTAAATTTCTGACAACAGCTAATTTAAAATATTCCTCCAAATGAAGTAAAAGTAACTACCTAAGAATAGACCATGCCAAATCCTATCATTAGAAAAATTACAACTTTAAATAGTATTAATATAATGCCTATAGCATCTCATGAGTCTTGCAATGCCCCTGCGGGTAAGATGGGGTGCTGGGCAGCTAAGACAGGTGGCGTCTTCACGCTAGACCCTCTGAGGACAGGACAGTAAATGACTTGCTCATTGTCCAAAGCTGATAGGAAGAAAACCAGGCTTGAAACTCAGTCCAACATCGTATTCACATCTCCTGTTTTGTCCGATTGTTAAATTACTCAGTAATCAATTGGAGAAATTTAAAAATCCAGTCTTCTGAAAGCTATTCCTATTGTTTTTACAGATCAAATGAATCAGGGTCTGTTGTCAGTAAGTATTTTTAATCACCTTCAGTGCCCAGAGCGCTGTGCTAATAGGTCGTGATAGAGCAATGAGCAAAACAGACACCAGCATGCAATCTCAGCACCATCTCGAATCTCATTCCAAGGCCAACTGCAGTGACTCGAGTAGATTATGCATTGGAAGAAGGGTCCACATCCCCCTCCATGATCATCATTGGTTTATATAACCAAGAGCACAGAAACTTGTCAGAGGCATGGTGGCCTCTTAGGGCAGGAAAGAGGCTGCTCATTTTTGTATAGCTTTCCTTGACTCTCAGGGAGCCTAAAGGGAGGGTATCACTGACTGTCAGATCAGGGAAGTTCAAGTCTTGCTTTTATACTCAGGCTCACAACACCATCCAGCCTTTATGATGTGAATATTTCACAGTGGGCTCTGCAGCTCCTCAAACCAAACATAACAAGACCACATCTTCATCTATAGAAAGAGAGCAGAATCAATTCTCAGACATCCCTATGTAATATCCCACACCACTCTTACAGCAGAAAGTGAAAGAGAACTAAAGAGCCTCTTGATGAAAATGAAAGAGGAGAGTGAAAAAACTGGCTTAAAACTCAACATTCAAAAAACTAAGATTATGGCATCTGGTCCAGTCACTTCATGGCAAATAGACGGGGAAACAATGGAAACAGTGAGAGATTTTATTTTCTTGGGCTCCAGAATCACTGCAGATGGTGACTGCAGCTGTGAAATTAAAAGACACTGGCTCCTTGGAAGAAAACCTATGACAAACCTAGACAGCATATTAAAAAGTAGAGACATTACTTTGTCAGCAAAGGTCTGTCTAGTCAAAGCTATGGTTTTTCCGTAGTCATGTACAGATGTGAGAGTTGGACCATAAATAAGTCTGAGTGCCAAAGAACTGATGTTTTTGAATTGTGCTGGAGAAGAATCTTGAGAGTCCCATGGACTGCAAGGGGATCACACCAGTCAGTCGTAAAGGAAATAAATCCTGAATGTTCATTGGAAGGACTGATGCTGAAGCTGAAGCTCCAATACTTTGGCCACCTGATGTGAAGGACTGACTCATTGGAAAAGACCCTGATGTTGGGAAAGATTGAAGACAGGAGGAAAAGGGGATGACAGAGGACCGGATGGATGGATGGTTGGATGGCATCACCGACTCAATGGCTATGAGTTTGAGCAAGCTCTGGGAGATGGTGAAGGACAGGAAAGCCTGGCATGCTTCAGTCATGGGGTTGCAAAGAATTGTGCACAACTGAGCGACTGGACAACAACCACCACCACTTGGAGAGATATAATACCTTAACTAGATTTTGAATGCATTGGTATTATGCTACTGTGCTGTTATCAGTATAATATAATCAGGCATTGCATTATATTTTTTCCATTCTAGGTAATTCTATATTCCGAAGGATTTGAATCCAGTAAAATATTAGCAAGAAAAATGACCCAGATGTATAAGCTTTGCAGTGAACAGCTCTCTCAGCAGGATCACTATGACTTTGGCATGAGAGCTGTAAAGTCCGTACTGGTCATGGCTGGGTAAGAAACCAAAGTGGGCAAGAGTTGAGTTCCAAACTGTGTCATTCATGCATTACTCATACATTTCATGAGTAATTCACAGATGGCTCTTAAAGCAACATGTTGTTGTTGTTCAATGGCTAAGTCATGTTCAACTCTTTGAGACCCCATGGACTGCAACACACCAGTATTCCCAGTCCTCCGCTATCTCCTGGAGTTTGCTCAAGTTCGTGTCCATTGAGTCGGTGATGCTGTCTTACCATATCATCCTCTGTTGTCCTCTACTTTTGCCTTCAGTCTTTCCCAGCAACACAATTAATAAATGCTAGCTGCCACTGTTATCATTCTTACCTTGACACACACACACCCCCCTGCCCCCCGCCACAGTGAAAGAGGGCATCTCTGTGCATCTCACAACAGTTCTCTGCTATGAGAACCAACATAGCTGCCGTTAAGCTTTGGCTAGCTTTTTTTTTCACCTGAATGCATCCAGTATGGGTACATCCAGTATGGGTTTCAGCATATTAAAGGCTTAATTAACCACCATGAGCCAGGATGTGAAAGTGAAAGTGAAGGTCATTCAGTCATGTCCAACTCTTTGTGACCCCATGGACAGTAGCCTACCAGGCTTCTTTGTCCATGGGATTCTCCAGGCCAGAATACTCGAGTGGGTTGCCATTCCCTTCTCCAGGGGATCTCCCCAACACAGAGATCGAGCCCAGGTCTCCTGCATTACAGGCAGATTCTTTACTATCTGAGCCAACTGATGAGAATTAAAAGGCGTTTACTTTATCATGCACATACACAATTAAGTCATCCCCATCAACTGACAAAGCCTAAAGCATTCAGAGAAACTTCAGTTTTATCTTCAGTACAAGCGTATGTCCTAGACCCCCTCCTCTGTCACTACAGTCTGGTCCAATGCTGGGCTTCTTTCTAGTTTCTAGTGGCATGCACGCATGGTAAGTCGCTTTCAGTCGTGTCCAACTCTGTGACCCTACGGACTGTAGCCTGCCAGGCTTCTATGTCCATGGGATTCTCCAGGCAAGAATACTGGAGCGGGTTGCCATTTCCTTCTCCAGTGGATCTTCCCAACCCAGGGATCGAACTCACCTCTCTTACATCTCCTGCATTGGCAAATGGATTCTTTACCCCTAGCACCATCTGGAAAGCTAGTAGAGCAAGAGCCTTTTCTCTTAAGGCCTTAGCTTCTCTCTTTATAACCTCTTGACACCCCTACCTCTCCAGAGTCTCTGAGGGAAATCTGTCTTTCCTATGCTCCTTCCTATCAGGCAATGACTCTCTGGCTTAGATTCTATTTACATGGGGCCCCTTCTGCCTGGCTCCCATACCCCTGGCTTCTGCACAGATCACCCTGCCTTTCTACCCTCTGTTCATTCCTTCAACCTCTCAGATACAATATTTCTCCTCTCTACAGGATTGCCATTGAAGGAAGAAGGATACTGAGGAGTTCAGACATACTTGTACTCAGAGAACATGACTGCAACCCAGGGGCAAGACAGACAAATGAGCAGTCATCTAGATTAGACTAGTTAGTGTGTTAGCACTAGACTAGTGTGTGTGTTAGCACAGAACCGTGGTGCTGTGCCCTGGGGTTCACTGAGGTGGGTGGTGGAGGGAATTTTCTAGAAGACGGAATGATTGAGCTGGGTTTCGAAGGAAAAATGAGAGCCAGCAAAAAACCATTCTGGGATAAGAGAAAAGAAAGTGACAGGGATCTGAACCATCATAATGTATTCAGAGAACTATAAATTCAGGTTGGATAAAGTCTGGATTGATAGGAGGTCCTTGAGAAAATGTCCTTATCATTCTCCTCAAGTCAAAGCAGCCTGTGCCTGACTTGTCCATGTGTTGTTTTGGAGATAGACACTGGGCATGCCAGGGAAAATGGTCCCATCCTTCCAGTAGGAATCGGCAGTGGGGTGCCCTCCACAGCTTTCTGCAGGCAGAATCCCCAGCGCAGAGATTTAGAAAATCATGTTCAACATTACGTACTTGCAACGTCATCTGAATTATTCCTTTAAATTTAGGTCTTTAAAAAGAGAGAACCCAGACCTCAGTGAAGATGTGGTGTTAATAAGAGCTTTGCGGGACTCTAACTTGCCAAAATTCCTAACAGATGATGCGATTCTATTCAGGTAAATGTCTAGGTGTTACAGAGAAAGCATAACTACTATGTAGAGGTGAAGGATACTTTATCTTCAAACATGTCAGTCTCTAGCAAGGTATTATCTTTTCTAGAGATACTTATTGCAATTTTTTAAATGCTAGTTTCAAATAAAGATACTAAAGTTTTAGCATCAATCCAATCATTTATTTTTTTCAACATATTGACCACCAAGCTGCATGCTATGCAAAGTAGCATTTGGTTACAAATTCCTGACCTAAGAGAAGTTCCAGACTCAAAAGAAGTAGATTGGGGTCTCAACACAGTGTGATTGCTTTTATCTATTTCTACTTTCATTACTGAGTTTTATGTTTATTCAATTCATATATGTATGTGGTTTTAAAAATGAAATGCTGTTTTAAGTTACTCTCAGGGAAAATAATAGTTTCCTGCCCTTTACCAACTCCCACTTCCTAAAGACAATAACTTTTTAATTCATCTATTTGTCCTTTCATTTTCCTATATCTATCCATATCTTTTGGTACCGCATTTGTGTCATTTCATGACTTTTCCATTTTAGATGTTGTTAAGTTGCTAACAGAGAGGTGAAGATACGGACACACTTCTCTCCCCACCAACCCATCCTCTCTGGGTAGTCATGTGACAATATAACCAGAGCTCAATATACAGGATTTCCATAATTTATTTTAGAGATATAAATATCACCCAAAGCTGAGCTATCTTTCCCTTGTTTGTTAAAGTACCTTGCTTCTTATTTTTCCTGCATTTATTAATCTTGATTTTTGTTTTTTATTCCTTCATCCGCTTTTCTATACCTCTATCACTAATTCATTTCAAAATTCTGCCAGAGTATAAATCTCCTAAAAACAAAAATGACCTTCAGTCATACACATCTGTCATCATGGGATGTCTATTTATGACCTTACTGAGGATCCTCTTTGCCTTTGTCCACCATCAGATCCCCTGATTGCCAGAATATGTGTCTTTGCACTTTTCCAGAACACAGTGATGAAAATTCCTATATATTAATGATTGCACACTTATGATAGTGCTATAAGTGAGATTCTAGGAAGTACACTCCGGAGATCATGGGGTATGGACATTTTAAATTTAGATAGATCCTATCAGTACATCCTCCAAAGGCACTTTATGTTTATAGGTACAAATTTATGAAAATGCATATTTCCTTTTATATGTTTGAGAGAGAGATACCAAAATAGTAGCCTATTTTTATATACATTATTTAGTTAGTACCACTGAGCATCATTTCTTCTGTTCATTAGTCATTTATTTCTTCTGTTCATTAGTCATTTATTATTCTTAGAGCATTAATCTGTTGTATTCTTTTACTTAGCAATTTGTGACAAAACATGAACTTTATCTGGTAAAACATTGGAAATATTTCTTTAAGTATATAATTCACTCTAAGTTACGTTTAAAGCCTCTTACCTCACAGAAATTTGGTTTTTCCTTGTGTGTTTTTATCTTTTCACTTGATCAACTTTTTTAAAGTTATAGAATTTTTCTCTTTTTGAGATAGACTTTCTTAATATAGTACTATAAATTCACCTCTTATATTTTCTTCTTGTATTTTTCCCTTGCTCTTTTTTATTGAAGTATAATTGATTTACAATATTGTATTAATTTCAGGTGTATAGCATAGTGATTGAATATTTTATAGATTATACTTCATTTGAAGTTATTATAAAATATTGGCTATACTCTGTGTGCTGAAAAACATATTCTTTAGCTTCTTTATTTTATACAGAATAGTTTGTACTTCTTCACCCCCTACCCCTATCTTGCCCCTCCCACTTCCCTCTCACCACTGGTAACCGCTAGTTTGTTCTCTATATCTGTGAGTCTCTTTCTTTTGCTATATTTACTAGTTTGTTTAATTTTTTAGATTCCACGTATAAGTAATAACAGATTATTTGTCTTTCTCTGTCTGACTTATTTCACTAAGCATAATACTCTCCAGGTCCACCCATATTTTTTCAAATGGCAAAATTTCATTTTTTATGGCTGGATAATATTCCAACATACATTCCATACATACAAAATCTCCTTTATCCATCTATCTGTTGGTCGACTCTTCGGTTGCTTCCATACCTTGGTTATTGTAATAATTCTTGATAATGCTGCTATAAATATTAGGCTGCATATATCTTTTCAAATTAGTGTTTTCATTTTCTTGAAATATATCTTTTCAAATTAGTGTTTTCATTTTCTTCAAATATATATCTAAGAGTGGAATTACTGGATAATATGGCAGTTATAGTTTTAGTTTTTTAAGGACCCTCCATACTGTCTTCCATAGTGGCTGCACCAGCTTACATTCCCACCAACAGTTTACAGGGTTCCCTTTCCTCCATATCCTCACCAACATTTGCTATTTGTGGTCTTTTCACTGATAGCCATTCTGATAGGTGTGAGGTGATATCTAATTGTGGCTTAGAGTTTCATTCTCTGATAATTAGTGATGTTGAGCATCTTTTCATGAGGCTATTGGTCATCTGTATGTCTTCTTTGGAAAAATGTCTATTCAGGTTTAATGACCATTTTTTAATTGGGTTTGCTTGTTTTTGATATTGAGTTGTATGAGCTATTTATATATTTTGAATATTAACCCCTCATCATTTGCAAATATTCTCTCATTCAGTAGGTTAGTCTTTCATTTTGTCAGTGGTTTCCTTTGCTGTGAAAAACTTTTAAATTTAAGTAGGTCCTGTTTGTTTAATTTTGCTTTTGTTTCCTTTGCATTGGGAGACCAATTCCAAAAAAATGTTGCTACAATTTGTGTCAAAGAGTATTCTGCCTGTGTTTTCTTCTCAGAGTTTAATGGTTTCTAGTCTTACATTTATGTCTTTAATCCACTTTTAGTTCATTTTTATATGGTGTGAGAAAAATGTTCCAATTTTATTGTTTTACATGCAACTGCCCAGTTTTCCCTGCACCACTTATTGAAGAGACTATCTGTTCTCCCTTATATATTCTTGCCTCCTTTGTCTTAGGTTAACTGACCATAAGTGCATGGGTTTACTTTTGAGCTCTCTATTCTGTTTCACTGATCTATGAGTTTGTTTGGGGGCCAGTACCATACTGTTTTGATTACTATCATTTTTTAGCATAGTTGGAAGTCAAGGAGTGTGATAACTCCAGCTTTTTTCTTCTTTATCAAGATTATTTTTGGCTATTTGGAGTCTTTTGTATCTCCATACAAGTTTTAAAACTACTTGTTCTATTTCTGTGAAAAATTGCCGTTGGTATTCTGAGAGAGATTGCACTAAATCTATAGGGTAGAGGATCATTTTGACAATATTGATTCTTCCAGTCCATGAACACGGTGTATCTTTCCATCTGTTTGTGTCTTCTTCAGCTTCTTTCCTCTGTTTCCTATAGTTTTCTGAGTATAGGTCTTTTACCTTTGTAGGCAAATTTGTCTCTAGATATTTTATGCTTTCTCATGTGAATGTAAATGAGACTGTTTTCATAATTCTATTTCTGATAGGTTGTTGTTAGTGTATAGAAATGCAACATGTTTCTGTGTGTTAATTTTGTATCCTGCAACCTTACCAAATTCATTAATGAGTTCTAGTAGATTTTTTTGTGACGTCTTTAGGATTTTCTGTGCATAATATGATGTCACCTGCAAAAAGTGACAGTTTTACTTCTTCCTTTCTAATCTGGATTTTTCCTTTTATTTCTTTTTCAAATCTGATTGCTGTGACAAGGATGTCCAATACTATGTAGAATAAAAGTGGCAGAAGCGGGCATACTTATCTCGGTCTGATTTTAAAGGGAAAGTTTTCAGCTTTTTGTCACTGCGTATAATGTTAGCTTTGGGTTTGTCATAAGTGTCATTCATTATGCTGAATTATGTTCCTTCTATGTGAAGTTTCTTGAGAGTTTTTATCATGAATGGATTTTTGTATTTTGTTAATTGCTTTTTCTGTGACTGTTGAGATGATCATGTGATTTTTATTTTCCTTTTGTTAATGTGGTGTATCACGTTGATTGAATTGCAAATATTGAACCATTCTTGCACCCCGGGAATAAATTCAACTTGATCTTTGGTGTATCATTGTTGAGAATTTTTGCATGTATAGTATCAGAGACATTGACCTGTAATTTTCTCTCTGGCTAGAGCCAGAGTCAGATGTGAGCCATGGCTTGTCCTGTTCTCAGTGGTCAACACTGCCCTATTGGAGCAGGGGCAGGTCCCAAGATACTGGAGCGGAAGCCCTGAGGGTTGGGTCTGAGCTGGTTCTCTTCCAAGTGTGTGATCTACCTCTCCCAGCATTGGTACCTTTACTCTAGAGGAGCAGTGATGGAGTAAGAGGGGCCAGACTGGATACCAAGTGCAGGCTTGGGCAAGCACTGGGGTAGTCCCAGCACCTCAGAGCTCCAGAACACTCCTGACCACTGCCTCCAAGAGCTCCAGTAATAGCCATCCTCACCCTGCTCAGATTCAGTGCTGGATCCAAGCCTGCTCCTTCCCCCTAACTGTGCACTCTCCTTAGAAGTAGCACCCTTCACCCTAGTGGGGAGCTGTGCTAGAGCAGGCAGTTCTGTGGCAGGTGCTCATTGTGAGTTGGGACACAAAGTCAAGGGTGAGGATTGTGGGAGACAGCCAGAGCCCTAGGCACTTTCATTCTGTTTCCTCTCTCTTGTTCTTGGAATAAACAACCACTCTTCACAGGTGGGATATAGGTTTCTTACAGCTCTGCTGTTAGTTTCACTGGCTTTCAAATCAGCTAAGAGGCTTGTCTTCCCAGTATCAGCTCCTAGGACGGCAGTGCCCAATGTGGTTCGAACCCCTCACTCTTCAGGGAGGATCGCAAAGCCCATGTAAGCCCCCTCCTCCTCTGTGTCCCCTCCAACAGGCACAGATACCAACCTGATTGCTTCTTTCTCTTCCCTTCCTACCCAACTCTTTGTGACTCTTTCTTTATAATCTTGGTTGTAGAAGAGTCTTTCTGCAAGTCTCCAGTTTGTTTTCGTGAGAGTTGCTTCACATGTCAATGCATTTTTGATGTATTTGTGGAAGGAAGTGAGCTCAACATCCTCCTACTCCATCATCTTTATCTCCCCCATCTTGTACTTTTCTTGTCATTTTATATTAAATTATTTACTGCTTCTCAAATGTTTTTTCGTGTGTAAGAGTTTCACTTCTTTTTCACCCGTACAGCCATTTGGTTTCCCATAGAAAGAGTCCATTTTTTCCTTTACTCCCTTTTTCACATAGTACTGGTTTTCTATTTCCATTTCCACCTTTTTTTTTCTAAATATTTATATACCATTATAATCACACATAAGTGCTTTTTGGGAAAAGTTGAGCTATAAATATAATTTTTAAAATAAACTGAAAAATCATTGCCTGTATGTTTGGCACTATGCCATGTACTGTGTATAATACAAAAATGTAAGAAATATTCTCTATCTCAAAAAGCTCCCAGTATACTTAAGAACATTGGTCCACTGTACAAGGAACAAGCAAAATCATACAAAAATCAGAGAAATGATAGATTCTGGTACAACACATAAGATAATGTAGCACTGTGTGTTTAGAAGAAAAGATAATGAGAAAAATAAGAACCTTGGTAATGTTTAAAAAATTAATTGTAACATGGGTGGATATCAATGGCCAGTAGTTCCTAATTGATTTTATTTTATTTTTTATTTTATTTTATTATTTTATTTTTCCAGTGGAATCATATCTGACCTTTTTCCTGGCGTCCAAATTCCAGAACATGATTATGGTATATTGCAGTCAACAATTATAGATGTCATGAAGAAAAAGAATCTTCAGCCTGAAGCATGTATGGTTAAAAAAGTGATACAGTTCTATGAAACAATGCTAGTAAGGCATGGTGTAATGTTAGTTGGGCCAACAGGAGGTGGCAAGACCACAGTTTACCAAGTACTAGCAGAAACTTTAGGGAATTTGCAAAAACTTGGTGTAGACAATCCCTTTTACCAACCAGTTAAAACATATGTTCTTAATCCTAAATCAATTACAATGGGTGAATTGTATGGTGAAGTTAATAACGTAACCTTGGAATGGAAAGATGGTTTAATGGCACTAAGTGTCCGAGCGGCTGTGAATGATACTTCAGAAGACCATAAATGGATCATCAGTGATGGGCCAGTAGATGCTCTTTGGATTGAAAATATGAATACGGTGCTGGATGATAACAAGATGCTTTGCTTGGCTAACAGTGAGAGGATTAAACTCACACCTCAAATCCACATGCTTTTTGAGGTAAATATATATTCCTTACTGTGGAGTGAAATCATTTGTTAGATTGGCATAACATCATTTAATTTTTTTTTTCTCTTACTGATGTCTCTTTGATTATCTGTAAGGCCTACCATGGTATTTCATTTATACACTAAATATTTATCAAATTTTCTTTTTATAATAGATTTTCCATTCTGACAACCAGAGTCTCTCAAATGTTCCTATCTCTTTATAAATGTGAAATAAAATACATTCTGTCTTCACCACTACTTGTTTCTTTCCCTTTGAAGGTAGTTATACATATTAGTGTCTTTACATGATTTGAAATGCTTTCCGAGTTAAAAATAATTGTTCCATTTAAGAAGAATAAGTCATCCCTCTGTGGTATGACTATTTGGTAATGGGATTGGAAAAGGAATGCGGGTCAAATACACTTTACAAAGTATTACAGAAGATACCACCCCTGCTGTGTTCATTCATCAGACATTAGTTGAATACCTACTGTGTCCTAGGTACTAGGCTATGCATTGGATATAAGAATAAAAATGGTAAGAAGGAAAAAGAAGGGAATACCTATGTATACCTTCCCATAAGAATTTGACAGCATCCTTCACTTCGGTTGTTTTCCAACTCTGTGCCACCTCATGGACTGTAGCCTGCCAGGCTCCTCTGTCCATGGGATTCTCCAGGCAAAAATACTGATACTGGAGTGGGTTGCCATCTCCTTCTCCAGTATCCTTCTATACTGTCATATATATATATGTATATTTCTCCTCATGCCTCATTTAACTTTCCTTCTCCATTTTAAATCACTTATAGCTCTCCCACTCTCTTGCATGCAAAACCTAACAGTATGTTACCTTAAACTTTAAATGTGTGATTTATTAGCATTGAACTGGGAGGGACAAGGAAGTATCATGTTAGCCATTTCTTGTTCACCTTTTAAAATTTTAGGTGCAAGATCTAAAGGTTGCCTCTCCTGCAACAGTCAGTAGATGTGGAATGGTATTTGTGGATCCTGAAGAACTGAAGTGGATGCCTTATGTTAAAACCTGGATGCGGAGTGTTTCTAAAAAAGTAAGTGCAACTGGACACTCCCCACCCTTTCCCTCTGTCAGGGCTCACCCTTTTCTCGAGGGCCCAGATAGCAACTGATTAAGACCTCACTGTGCTTGATGAAGGGAATCCCGGTGTTGTTTCTGGCCCTCTCCCTTGAATTCTTGGGATCCTCCAAGGAGATTGTATACTCCCCATAGCTGTCTTCATTATTTGTGACCTCAGCCCACCAGCCCACATAGTCACTCTGGTTTCTGCCTACCCTGCCTTGTTCCTCCCCTACCCTCAACTGGGTTCTCTCAAATACAAACAGAAACACTTCCTTTAGTTTCCCCAAACACAGGTAGAACAAGGAAAGGCATTTAAAAAAAAAAAAAAAAAGACTGCAGAAGGCTTGAGTTAATGAGGGGAAGCACAACGAAGGAAAAGAACACTTAAATCCAGGCCAGGTCTTTGTTTTTAGATTTTAGAAGCCCCTAATGCCGCCGAGGGGCTTCCCTGGCAGCTCAGTGCTAAAGAATCCACCTGCCAATGCAGGATATATAAGAGACTCTGGTTTGATCCCTGAGTCAAGAAGATTCCATCTAGAAGGAAATGACAACCCCCTCCAGTATTCTTACCTGGGAAATCCCATGGACAGAGGAGCCTGGCCGGCTACAGTCCATGGGGGAACAAAAGAGTCGGACAGGACTTAGCAATTACACGACAACAACAATGCCTCTGAGAGCCAGAAGGAAGAAAAAACCAGTTTAGCTTCCCATTCAGCCTTGTTGTTGCTGTTGTTCAGTCACTAAGTCATGTCCGACTCTTTTCAACCCCATGAACTGCAACACGCCAGCCTTCCCTGTCCATTATCTCCCAGAGTTTGTTCAAACTCATGTCCATTGAGTCAGTGATGCCATCCAACCATCTCATCCTCTGTCGCCCTCTTCTCCTCTTGCTCTCAGTCTTTCCCAACATCAGGATCTTTTCCAATGAGTCAGCTCTTCACATCAGGTGGCCAAATTATTGGAGCTTCAGCTTCGGCACCAGTCCTTCCAGTGAATATTCAGGGTTGATTTCCTTTAGGATTCACTGGTTTGATCTCACTATCCAAGAGACACTCAAGAGTCTTCCAGCACCACAGTTCGAAAGCATCAATTCTTTGGCACTCAGTTCTTTTTAAGGCCCAATCTCACGTCCATACATGACTACTGGAAAAACCATAGGTTTGACTCAATCTTAGGCCCCTTTTCTATGGACTTTTCATGACCCCATGGACTGCAGCCCACCAGGCTCCTCCATCCATGGGATTTTCCAGGCAAGAGTACTGGAGTGGGGTGCGATCGCCTTCTCCATCTCTTTATGGCCCAATCTCACATCCATATATGACTACTGGAAAAACCATAGCTTTGACTCAATCTTAGGCCCCTTATCTAAGATGCATTCTAACCTGAGAGGTAGGATTCCATCCAAAGTGAAGAAAAACTTTTATGTTATTCAGAACAAGGCAGTTCTTCTATATCCTCTCTATTCTAAAATAGGATTTCTCTTTACTTTAATAAGGGCTTCCCAGGATGGCTCAGTGGTAAGTATCTGCCTGCCAATGCCGGAGATGCAAAAGACTCCGGTTTGATCCCTGGGTTGGGAAGATCCCCTGGAGAAGGAAATGACAGCCCACTCCACTTAACTTAATAAGCAATCTTTTTAAATGTTTTTCCCCATCTCATCTCAATTGCCATTTCTGAGAAAGCCATTTTTCTGCCTCTCCCCCTCCAAAGATGAATCAGAGAACTATTGTTTTCTTCACTCTTAGGCATCAACATTTTAAGAATATTGTGACCTACTCTCAGGGCACCTTACTTTTCCCCCATAGTCAGCTTCTTTAAAAACACCTCTATTGAGGTATAATTGACATTTTTTGTTGGAGTATAGTTGCTTTGCAATGCTGTGTTAGTTTCTGCTGTACAGCAAAGTGAATTAGCCACCCATACACATGTGTCCCCTCTTACTTGTATTTCCTTTCCATTTAGCTCACTATAGAGCATTGAGTAGAGTTCCATGTAGTAAACAGTCTATTCTCATTAGTTATCTATTTTATACACACTGGTGTATACATGTCAATCGCAACCTCCCAATCCATCCCATACCCACTCCCCACCTTGGTATCCATATGATTGTTCTCTATGTTTGGGTGTCTATTATTTCTGCTTTGCAAATAAGTTCATCTATACCATTTTAGAGTACCCTATTTTTTTGAAATTTTTACTGGAGTATAGTTGATTCACAATATTGTGATTTACAATATTTGTTTCATATGTACAGCAAATGAACAGAAAACCTTGTTAAAGAAAGTAATTCTCAGAATTGAGACTATCATGTTAACCTTTCTGAATTTACTTTTTAAATAGATTTTATTATTCAGAACGGCTTTAGGTTTATAGAAAAATTTAACATAAAGTACAGAGAGTTAGCATATGCTTTCTCTCCTCCAAACACAGTCCCCACTTTTATTAGCATTTTTCTAAGGTGTGAGTGGGCTTCCCTGGTGGCTCAGATGGAAGAGAATCTGCCAGCAGACACTGGTTTGATCCCTGAGTCAGGAAGATCCCCTGGAGAAGGGAATGGCTACCTACTCCAGTATTTTTGCCTGGAGGATTCCAGGGACAGAGGAACCTGGTGGACTATAGTCCATAGGGTTGCAAAGAGTCAGACAAGACTGAGTGACTAAGCACATTTATGTGGGTACATTTGTTAAAATTGATGAACCAATATGGATACATTCTTATGAACTAAAGTCCATGGTTTAAATTATGATTCACTCTGTGTTGTGCAGTTTTATGAATTTTGCTAAATGAATATATCATGTATTATGCAGAATAGTTTCACTGCCCAAGAAATCTGTGCTCCACCTGTTTGTCCATCCACACCCTCTCCCAACCCCTGACATTACTGATTTCCCTGTCTCCATAGTTTAGCCTTTTCTAGAACATCATATAGTTGGAATTATATGGTCTGTAGCTTTTCCAGATTGACTTCTTTTCACTTAGTAATATGTATTTACAGTTCCTCCATGTCTTACTGTGGCTTGATAGCTCTTTTTTTAGTACTGAATAATATTCAGTGTTATTGTATGCTGAAGTTTATCACTTACCAAGTTTATCCACTCACCTACTGAAAGACATCTCAAAGTTTCCAAGTTTTGGCAATTACTAATAAAGCTCACATAAACATTCATATATGTTTTTGTGTAGACAAAAGATTTCATCTCATATGGATAAATACCTAGGACTGTGATTTCTCAATCATATGGTGAAACTGTAAAGAAACTTCCGATCTGTCTTCCAAAGTGGCTGTACTATTATGCATTCCAGAGAACTTTGTTACTCTACATCCTCACCAGCATGTAGTGGTATAGTGTTTTAGATTTTAGCCATTCAAATATGAAAGTAATGGCAATCCACTCCAGTATTCTTGCCTGGACAATCCCATGGACAGAAGAGCCTGGTGGGGTACAGTCCTTGGGGTCACAAAGAGTCAGACACAACTGAGCAACTAATGCAACTCATATGTATTTGTAGCTCATTTTGCTTTCAGTGAGTAGTTTTCTTTTATAAGATGTTGAGTGTCTTTTCATATGTTTATTTGCCATCTATATATCTTCTTTGATGAGTTGTCCACATCTTTTGCCCACTTATTATTGGGTTGTATGTTTCCTTGTTACTGAGTTTTGGGAGTTCTTTATATATTTTGGATACAGGTTCTTTGTATGTATTTTGCAGGTATTTTCTCCAAGTCTGCCTTTCTTTTCATTTTTTTCAAATAATATCTTTCACAGCACACACATTTTTAATTTTAGTGGTCTAACTTGTCTTGCATGGTTTGTGTTTTTGGTATTATATCTTAAAACTTATTTCCAAATTGAAAGTCACCTAAATAATATTTTCCTCTGTTACCTTCTAAGAGTTGATGGTTATGCATTTTATGTTTAGGTTTATGATCCATTTGGAGTTACTTTTTCTGAAAGCCGTACTATCAATGTCTGGATTCTCTCTCTCTCTCTCTCTTTAGCATGCAGATGCCCAATTCAAGCACCGTTGTTGAAAACACCATTGCTTCTCCACTGGATTGCTTTTGTCCCTTTGTGAAAGATCAGGTTGCTGTATTTGTATGAGTCTTCTATGGGCTCTAACACCACTAACCTATTTGTCTAATTATTTTGCCAATATCACACTGTCAATTACTGTAGCTTCACAGTAAGTCTTGCCAGGTAGTGTCAGTTCTACTTTGTTCTCCAATACTGTGTTCACTATTCCGCGCCTTTTCAGTTCAGTTCAGTTGCTCAGTCATGTCCGACTCTTTGCGACCCCATGAATTGCAGCACACCAGGCCTCCCTGTCCATCATCAGCTCCCAGAGTTCACTCAAACTCATGTCCATCGAGCCTGTGATGCCATCTAGGCATCTCATCCTCTGTCGTCCACTTCTCCTCCTGCCCCCAATCCCTCCCAGCATCACTCTTTTCCAATGAGTCAACTCTTCCCATGAGGTGGCCGAAGTACTGGAGTTTCAGCTTTAGCATCAGTCCTTCCAATGAACACCCAGGACTGATCTCCTTTAGAATGAGTCTTCTCCAATACCACAGTTCAAATGCATCAATTCTTCATCACTCAGCTTTCTTCACAGTCCGACTCTCACATCCATACATGACCACTGGAAAAACCATAGCCTTGACTAGATGGACCTTTGTTGGGGCAAAATAATGTCTCTGCTTTTCAATATGCTATCTATGTTGGTCATAACTTTCCTTCCAAGGAGTAAGCGTCTTTTAATTTCATGGCTGCAGTCACCATCTGCAGTGATTTTTGAGCCCCCCAAAATAAAGTCTGACATTGTTTCCATCTATTTCCCATGAAGTGATGGGACCAGATGCCATGATCTTCATTTTCTGAATGTTGAGCTTTAAGCCAACTTTTTCACTCTCCTCTTTCACTTTCATCAAGAGGCTTTTTAGCTGTTCTTCACTTCCTGCCATAAGGGTGGTGTCATTTGCATATCTGAGGTGATTGATATTTCTCCCAGCAATCTTGATTCCAGCTTGTGCTTCTTCCAGTCCAGCGTTTCTCATGATGTACTCTGCATAGAAGTTAGATAAGCAGGATGACAATATACAACCTTGACGTACTCCTTTTCCTATTTGAAACCAGTCTGTTGTTCCATGTCCAATTCTAACTCTTGCTTCCTGACCTGCATACAGGTGTCTCAAGAGGCCGGTCAGGTGGTCTGGTATTCCCATCTCTTTCAGAATTTTCCACAGTTTATTGTGGTCTACACAGTCAAAGGCTTTGGCATAGTTAGTAAAGCAGAAGTAGATGTTTTTCTGGAACTCTCTTGCTTTTTCGATGATCCAACGGATGTTGGCAATTTGATCTCTGTTTCCTCTGCCTTTTCTAAAACCAGCTTGAACATCTGGAAGTTCACAGTTCACATATTGCAAAGCCTGGCTTGAAGAATTTTGAGCATTACTTTACAAGCGTGTGAGATGAGTGAAATTGTGCGGTAGTTTGAGCATTCTTTGACATTGCCTTTCTTTGGGATTGGAATGAAAACTGACCTTTTCCAGTCCTGTGGCCACTGCTGAGTTTTCCAAATTTGCTGGCATATTGAGTGCAGCACTTTCACAGCATCATCCTTCAGGATTTGAAATAGCTCAACTGGAATTCCGTCACCTCCACTAGCTTTGTTTGTAGTGATGCTTTCTAAGGCCCGCTTGACTTCACATTTCAGCATGTCTGGCTCTTGGTGAGTGATCACACCATTGTGATTATCTAGGTCTTGAAGATATTTTTTGTACAGTTCTTCTGTGTATTTTGGCCACCTCTTAATATCTTCTGCTTCTGTTAGGTCCATACCATTTCTGTCCTTTATCGAGCCCATCTTTGCATGAAATGTTCCCTTGGTATCTCTAATTTTCTTGAAGAGGTATCTAGTCTTTCCCATTCTGTTGTTTTCCTCTATTCTTTGCATTGATCACTGAGGAAGGCTTTCTTATGTCTCCTTGCTATTCTTTGGAACTCTGCATTCAGATGTTTATATCTTTCCTTTTCTCCTTTGCTTTTCACTTCTCTTCTTTTTGCAGCTATTTGTAAGGCCTCCCCAGACAGCCATTTTGCTTTTTTACATTTCTTTCCCATGGGGATGGTCTTGATCCCTGTCTCCTGTACAATGTCGTGAACTTCCACCCATAGTTCATCAGGCACTCTATCTATCAAATCTAGTCCCTTAAATCTATTTCTAATTTCCACTGTATAATCAATCATAAGGGATTTGATTTAGGTCCTATCTGAATGATCTAGTGGCTTTCCCTACTTTCTTCAATGTAAGTCTGAATTTGGCAATAAGGAGTTCATGATCTGAGCCACAGTCAGCCCCCGGTCTTGTTTTTGCTGGCTGCTATAGAGCTTCTCTATCTTTGGCTGCAAAGAATATAATCAGTCTGATTTCAGTGTTGACCATCTGGGTGATGTCCATGTGTAGAGTCTTCTCTTGTGTTGCTAGAAGAGGGTGTTTGCTATGACCAGTGCATTTTCTTGGCAAAATTCTATTAGCCTTTGCCCTGCTTCATTCCGCATTCCAAGGCCAAATTTGCCTGTTACTCCAGGTGTTTCTTGACTTCCTACTTTTGCGTTCCAGTCCCCTATGATGAAATGGACATCTTTTTTGGGTGTTAGTTCTAAAAGGTCTTGTAGGTCTTCATAGAACCATTCAACTTCTGCTTCTTCAGCATTACTGGTTGGGGCATAGACTTGGATTACTGTGATATTGAATGATTTGCCTTGGAAACGAACAGAGATCATTCTGTCAGTTTTGAGATTGCATCCAAGTACTGCAGTTTGGACTCTTTTGTTGACCATAATGGCTTCTCCATTTCTTCTAAGGGATTCTTGCATGCAGTAGTAGATATAATGGTCATCTGAGTTAAATTCACCCATTCCAGTCCATTTTAGTTCTCTGATTCCTAGAATGTCGATATTCACTCTTGCCATCTCCTGTTTGACCACTTCCAATTAGGTCCAATTTCATGGACCTAACATTCCAGGTTCCTATGCAATATTGGTCTTTACAGCATCGGACCTTGCTTCTATCACCAGTCACATCCACAACTGGGTATTGTTTTTGCTTTGGCTCCATCCGTTCATTCTTTCTGGAGTTATTTCTCCACTGATCTTCAGTAGCATACTGGGCACCTACCAACCTGGGGAGTTCCTCTTTCAGTAACCTATCATTTTGCCTTTTCATACTGTTCACGGGGTTCTCAAGGCAAGAATACTGAAGTGATTTGCCATTCCCTTCTCCAGTGGACCACATTCTGTCAGACCTCTCCAGCATGACCCCACCCGTCTTGGGTGGCCCCACACGACATGGTTAGATTCATTGAGTTAGACAAGGCTGTGGTCCATGTGATTAGATTGACTTGTTTTCTGTGAGTATGCTTTCAGTGTGTCTGCCCTCTGATGCCCTCTCGCAACACCCACTGTCTTACTTGAATTTCCCTTACCTTGGGCGTGGGGTATTTCTTCACGGCTGCTCCAGCAAAGCGCAGCCGCTGCTCCTTACCATGCTCCCTACCATGGTGCTCCTCACCGTCGCCCCTCCTGACCTTGAACGTGGAGTAGCTCCTCTCGGCCCTCCTGCACCAGTGCAGCCACTGCTTCTGCAGCCACCGCAGTAGCGCACAGGCTGCGATGGACCGCACAGCAGCATGGCCGAGAGGAACTACCCCTTGCCCGAGGTCAGGGGCGGCAGCCGAGAGGAGCTACCCCACGTCCGAGGTCAGGGGCGACGGCTGAGAGTGCCAGGCTGCGATGGCGCAGGAGTGGCCGAGAGGAGCTACCCCACACCCGAGGCCAGAGGTGGCGGCCGGGAGAAGCTACCTGGTCCTTTTCCCTCTCCTTATAAATGTAAGATTCACTTTGTTGCTCTCTCCAAAGTAAATTACTGGGATTTTGATTCAGATTGCATCAGATCTATAGATCAAGTTGGTAACAACTAACATCTTCACAGTATTGAGTCTTTATATCCATGCACAATCTCTCCATTTACTTAGATGTTCTTTGTTTTCTTTCATCAGAATTGTGTTGTTTTCCTCACATTTCCTCTTGGAAATATTTTGTTTAAAATATGCCAATATTTTTTATACTAATTAAATGATTTTGTAGTTTCAGTTTCAAATTATTATTCACTGTTGATATATAAAAAAGCAATTGACTTTTGTATATTTACCTTGTATCCTACAACTTTACTATAACTACTTACTAGTTTGAGGAGTTTTGTTTCAATTCTTTGGGATTTTTTGTATGGATAATTGTAAAGACAATTTTTTTTTCTTTCTTCTCAATCTGTATACTTTTTTCCCCTTTTATTGTCCTATCACGTTAGCTAAGACTTTCAGTACAATGTTAATAAAAGTGGTGAGGGGGCAACATTCTTTTTTAAATCTTTGGTCCTTTACCTTGAATAAATATTTTAAATGCTTCTTTTTATACTTTTTTCATTGTTCTTAATTATGAAAGATAATCATCAGTATAGAAGCCTGTATGAAATACATGTTGCCAGTTTAACAAATGATTATAAAATAAATACGTGTGTGTGTGTGTGTGTGTGTGTGTGTGTGTGTGTACACACGTATGCACTCAGTAGCTTCAGTTGTGTCTGACTCTTTGTGACCCTATGGAGTATAGCCTGCCAAGCTCCTCTGTTCATGGGATTCTCCAAGCAAGAATACTAGAGCTTGTTGCCATGCCCTCCTCCAGGGGATCTTCCTGACCCAAAATACCTATATACCAACTACCAGATCAAGATCACTTATCAGTGACCTGGAATCTTCCCATAGAATGTCTTTTTTTTTGTAACTTGTTTCATATCATGTGATGCTTACATCCTTTAGTCTAAAAGTCACAGGATATAATGTAATATACAAGTTTGAACCAACTTTTTTAAACTTAATTATATATTTTATCTGGTCTTGCTAAAATATTGTTTGTTTGATTTTCAGCTGAGTGAAGAAACTCAAGAATATATATTGAATCTTTTCCAGCGTTATGTTGATGATGGTTTAAATTTTATCAATAAAAAATGCCACCAAGCAATTCCACAAGTGGACATCAGCAAAGTTACTACACTCTGTTGCTTATTGGAGTCTTTAATACTTGAGAAAGATAGAGTTAATTTGACAATGGTAGGAAGAGTTTTCTTACTGCTGTAAAGCTAGGAAAATGTGATTATCCTATAGATTCTTTGCAAATAAACAATTCCAAACTTTCTGTCATACAGTTATTTGATTTTCAAGTTAATTTTTTAGGGGACTAATGCATGTGAATAGATTTGTAAATGCTAAAATTGGAAGGAATTTTGCACTATAGTTTACTCCTCTACTCAATGTTTAAATTTCCTTAGTCTGTAACATATTCCCAGTGTGTGTCTACTTAAATAACTTCATACAAGCATACACATAGTTATAATAGTTGAAAGACACCCTTGAACTTTTGTTTTCCATGCTTCTTGCCATTCATTTTCTCATCAGAGTATTTAAATGTATGCCACTATAAAACATTACTTGGTGCACTATTGAATGAACTATAAGAAACATGCACCGTGCCCTTTTAAAAATACGTAAGTCTAAGCAAGAGAAAACAGTCTTTAGACTTTGCAAATTAGGATTCTTTTATGCTAACATTAAATATTAAAAATTTTTTTCTTTGTTCTTTCAGGAGCAAACAAAATTGAACACTATTCTGTGTCAGACTTTTGTATTCTGTTACTTATGGTCTTTAGGTGGAAATCTAACTGAAAATCACTGGGATTCTTTTGATACATTTATTAGAACACAATTTGATGATAATCCTGATGCCAGGGTAAGAGCCAAATAAATTTAATTTTAACATAACTCTGAATCATTAAAATTAAATTTTAAGACTAAAACTTTCAAAGCTTTAGTTCTAGTATAAATATAATTTCTTCATTTGAAAGGTTTCTAAAATTATTCACTTTCTTAAACTAGCTATAACATTTATTGTGTTAAAATTATTTAAGAATTCTCTCCAGGCCATATGAAGAATGTAAGGTGTAAAAGTGAAGAAAAACTCCCTACTATTAACAAAAGTATTGAATTCTAGCTAGTAAATTTATATTTTCACAGTGCTATGGTTTAGCAGTTGTGAAACTACTTTCTGTATGTTCTAAAACTGAGCAAATGAATCAGTATATTGAAGATAATGGCAACCAGGTTTCTCACTGTTAAGAGAAGGTGTATTACAAATATAGAGGAGAAAAATTAGAATATATTTTGTGTTATTGGATTGGAATTAGAGGTTTTTGGACTCATGAAATGGATAGATAGATAGACCATATGTATATGGAGTATATATCCATACATACATAAATTTCCTAGTTCTGTGTGCTGACAGGAACTAGAAGCAATGGCACATCAATAGCAATGAGCATACTTAGTTGCTGATTCCTGAATACCCTTCTCCATGAAAGGGAACCAAAGCACCTTAGTGAAATGGCTGATTCCAGGACTGAGTTGAGGAAAGTTCAAAATGAGCCCAGACTATCTTATGTCAGATAATGAATAAGTGCTTGAAGAACAGTGGCACCTGTCAAAAGAGCACAGGAGCCAATCTGAAGGGATTCCCATTAGACAAATCTAGGCATATTTGAGCATCAAGATAATAATGGTGTGGATTACAAACTACTGAATGAAATAAAAGTCTGTGAGTTGATCCACATAAAAATAGACGTGAATGAATAAACTAGGGAGAAAAAGCTCTTCCTTACAGGAGAATACCAGCTAATCTATATAGGAGAAATGATGAGATTAGAAAGTTATTACTTTGCAACCACTGTAGTGATAATTGATATAGGCAAGAATCACCAGTGGTTGCAAAAACTAGTAGGTGAAGGTTTCTTGAAAAACACTATTTACATAGTTTCAAAACATCTTCTACAAATTACTTATTAGTTGTAAAGAGAAAAATAGTGTCATTATACTGAAAAACCTTGTAGACACCATATTAACTAGGTGACTGATTTATCATCAATATTAGCACAAACCTGTGCCTTCTGATGTGGTACATGGAGAAGTATACAGCCTTGCTTCCAAGCTATTCCTTCCAAAATGCATAACCTTACTCTGACTACAACAAAGATAGTGGAGGTGATAGAATTCCAGTTGAGCTATGTCAAATCCTAAAAGATGATGCTGTCAAAGTGCTGCACTCAATATGTCAGCAAATTTGGAAAACTCAGCAGTGGCCACAGGATTGGAAAAGGTCCGTTTTCATTCCAATCCCAAAAAAGGGCAATGCCAAAAAATGCTCAAAGTACCACACAATTGCACTCATCTCACACGCTAGTAAAATAATGCTCAAAATTCTCCAAGCCAGGCTTCAGCAATACGTGAACCATGAACTTCCAGATGTTCAAGCTGGCTTTAGAAAAGTCAGAGGAACTAGAGATCAAATTGCCAACATCTGCTGGATCATTGAAAAAGCAAGAGAGTTCTTATTTCTGCTTTATTGACTATGCCAAAGCCTTTGACTGTGTGGATCACAATAAACTGTGGAAAATTCTGAAAGAGATAGGAATACCATACCACCTGACCTGCCTCTTGAAAAACCTGTATGCAGATCAGGAAGCAACAGTTAGAACTGGACATGGAACAACAGACTGGTTCCAAATAGGAAAAGGAGTACGTCGAGGCTGCATTTTGTCACCCTACTTATTTAATTCATACACAGAGTACATCATGAGAAACGCTGGGCTAGATGAAGCACAAGCTGGAATCAAGATTGCCGGGAGAAATATCAATCACTTCAGATATGCAGATGACACCACCCTTATGTCAGAAAGTGAAGAAGAACTAAAGAGCCGCTTGATGAAAGTGAAAGAGGAGAGTGAAAAAGTTGGCTTAAAGCTCAACATTCAGAAAACTAAGATCGTGGCATCTGATCCCATCACTTCATGGCAGATAGATGGAGAAACAATGGAAACAGCAAGAGAGTTTATTTGGGGGGGGGGCTCCAAAATCACTGCAGATGGTGACTGCAGCCATGAAATTAAAAGACACTTACTCCTTAGAAGGAAAGTTCTGACCAACCTAGATAGCATATTAAAAAGCAGAGACATTACTTTGCCAACAAAGGTCCGTCTAGTCAAGGCTATGGTTTTCCCAGTAGTCATGTATGGATGTGAGAGTTGGACTATAAAGAAAGCTGATGGCCAAAGAATTGATGCTTTTGAACTGTGGTGTTGGAGAAGACTCTTGAGAGTCCCTTGGACTGCAAGGAGATCCAACCAGTCCATCCTAAAGGAGATCAGTCCTGGGTGTTCTTTGGAAGGTCTGATGTTGAAGCTGAAACTCCAATACTTTGGCCACCTGATATGAAGAGCTGACTCGTTGGAAAAGACCCTGATGCTGGGAAAGATTGAGGGCAGGAGGAGAAGGGGACGACAGAGGACGAAATGGTTGGATAGCATCACTGACTCAATGGACATGAGTTTGGGTAGGCTCCGAGTGTTGTTGTTGGACAGGGAGGCCTGGTGTGCTGCGGTTCATGGGGTCGCAAAGAGTCAGACATGACTAAGCAACTGAACTGAACTGAACTGAACTCTGACTATGGATACACCAAGACTACTCAAACTGATGAACATTCCATAAAATAAACTGGCCCATATTTTTTAACAGTGTCTGTCATGAAAGAAAACTGAGGAACTTTCTCAGATAAAGAGACTAAAGAGATATAATCAAATGCAATGCAATATCCTGGATTGGATCCTAGACTGAAAAAAATATGACTATAAATAACATTGTTAATAGACAGTACTTGAATATAGAATGTAAGTTGGATAATAGCATTGTATTAATATTCAATTTTCTGATTTCAGTCATTTTAGTGTGGTTGTAAAATATCCCTGTTTTTTAGGAAATGCTCACATACTTAGGGTAATACAGCATAATGTATATAACTGACATCTTTGAGTAATAGAAACACTAAATCAAGAGGCAAAATGTGAACAGTCAGTTAATCTATATAAGAAATATATGGGAATTCTTTTTACTATTCTTTTAACTTTTCTATAAGTTTTGAATTATATCAAAATAAAAAGTTACCAAAAGTAAAATCCCTAAGATAAGAAACTAAGGCCTATGGATTAGAACCTTCTAGTAGATATGAAACCCTGCTGGATCTTCAAGATCATTGTATCATAATTGGACAAGATGAACCTAGTTGAAGACAACTGAGAATCTGAGACAGAGAGACAGATCCCTCTGGATCAACGGAAATGATCTGGGTTCATCAAAGGGCTGTGGGAGATGGCCCAGGGCAAAGATTCAGTTCAACAAATATCTGTTGAAAACCTCTTACATGGTAGACACTATTCTGGATATGAAAACTAAATCAAGTAACCAAAGTCCCTAGCCTCATAGACCTTACATTACTGTCAGGGGAGTCAGCCACAGACATGTATACATCAAGGACAATTCAGTGCCATGGAGATGAATAAAGCAGAGTAAGGATGACAGTACTGAGGGTCAGGGGGAAACTGTTTTATATATTAATATTAGTCAGGAAAGCTTTGCTAATTAAGTCATTACAGAGTTCTGAATAAAGTCAAAGCTCTAATGGTTCCGTAGGGGAAAGCATTCCAGGAAAACCAAATATGAATGCCTTTACTCAGTGAATGATTGCTTGACAGTTTTGAAAAACAGCAGACTTGCGAGGTCAGAGTGGAAAAATCAAGTGGGAGTGTAGTATAAAATGAGGTCATGGAAGTAAGCAGGGGGACAAAAAATATAGCCTTGTGGGCCATTGTAAGGACCTTGATTTCACATTGGGTGTGATGAGAAGCTATTGAAGCATTATGACCTAAGATGTTTAGAAGGACAGTGCCAGCCCCTGTCCTGGAAGTGGTAATTCTACTTGGTTAGCAGGAGGGAGTCCAGATGAAAAAGTGGATTCCTCCTTTGGTCTGCAAGCCCCAAATGAGTGGGCTGTTGGCTTTTTTTTTCTTGCCTCAATAAAGGGTCTGACAGCCACATGGTAGTAGCCAGAGCTCAATGACTGTTATAGATTCTTCCTTCCTTACTCATCTGAGTTAAAGTGAGTGAATTTTTTCTTCTAATAAGTTTTTTTCAAATGTGGCCTCCTCTCTTCATCCTTACATACGTGCATGGTAAGTCGCTTTAGGTCATGTCCAACTCTGTGTGACCCCATGAACTTGTAGCCCACTAGCCTCCTCTGTCCTTGGGATTCTCCAGGCAAAAATACTGGAGTGAGTTGCCATGTCCTCCTCCTCTTCATCCTTATTGCCTCTCAATAACTCATTCTTTTCATTTCTTTTCTGGGTTGTTGAAATGCAAATTAATCATTCCCTTCCTTTTGGTCCTGTCCTTTCTGATTAAGCTATACACCATTATTTTTTAAAATTACAAGTTGCAATGCATTAATTGACATGAAATCAGTTGAAAGAGCCACAGCCCAGTTTTTAGAAATGAAATAGCCAGAAATTAAGGAAACAATTCCATTCACCATTACAATGAAAAGAATAAAATACTTAGGAATATATCTCCCTAAACAAACTAAAGACCTATATATAGAAAACTATAAAACACTGATGAAGGAAATCGGAGGACACAAGTAGATGGAGAAATATACCATGCTCATGAATTGGAAGAATTAATATAGTGAAAATGATTATATTACCCAAAGCAATGTATAGATTCAATGCAATCCCTATCAAGCTACCCGCGGTATTTTTCACAGAGCTAGAACAAATAATTTCACAATTTGTATGGAAACACAAAAAACCTCGAATAGCCAAAGCAATCTTGAGAAAGGAGAATGGAATTGGAGGAATCAATCTGCCTGACTTCAGGCTCTACTACAAAGCCACAGTCATCAAGACAGTATGGTACTGGCACAAAGACAGAAACATAGATCAATGGAACAAAATAGAAAGCCCAGAGATAAATCCACGCACCTATGGACACCTTATCTTTGGCAAAGGAGGCAAGAATATACAATGGAGAAAAGATAATCTCTTTAACAAGTGGTGCTGGGAAAACTGGTCAACCACTTGTAACAGAATGAAACTAGAACACTTTCTAACACCATACACAAAAATAAACTCAAAATGGATTAAAGATCTAAATGTAAGACCAGAAACCATAAAACTCATAGAGGAAAACATAGGCAAAACACTGTCCGACATAAATCACAGCAGGATCCTCTATGACCTACCTCCCAGAGTAATGGAAATAAAAGCAAAAATAAATAAATGGGACCTAATTAAACTTAAAAGCTTTTGCACAACAAAGGAAACTATAAGCAAAGTGAAAAGACAGCCTTCAGAATGGGAGAAAATAATAGCAAACGAAGCAACTGACAAAGAATTAATCTCAAAATATACAAGCAGCTCCTGCAGCTCAATTCCAGAAAAATAAGTGACCCAATCAAAAAATGGGCCAAAGAACTAAACAGACATTTCTCCAAAGGAGACATACAAATGGCTAACAAGCATGTGAAAAGATACTCAACATCACTCATTATCAGAGAAATGCAAATCAAAACCACAATGAGGTACCGTCTCACACCAGTCAGAATGGCTGCTATCAAAAAGTCTACAGACAATAAATTCTGGAGAGGGTGAAGAGAAAAAGGAATCCTCGTACACTGTTAGTGGGAATGCAAACTAGTACAGCCACTATGGAGAACAGTGTGGAGATTCCTTAAAAAGCTGGAAATAGAACTGCCTTACAACCCAGCAATCCCACTGCTGGGTATACACACCGAGTAAACCAGAATTGAAAGAGACATGTGTACCACAATGTTCATCGCAGCACTGTTTACGATAGCCAGGACACAGAAGCAACCTAGATGTCCATTGGCAGACGAATGGATAAGAAAGCTGTGGTACATATACACAATGGAATATTACTCAGCTATTAAAAAGAATGCATTTGAGTCAGTTCTAATGAGGTGGATGAAACTGGAGCCTATTATACAGAGCGAAGTAAGTCAGAAAAACACCGATACAGTATATTAATGCATATATATGGAATTAAGAAAGATGGTAACCATGACCCTATATGCAAGACAGCAAAAGAGACAGAGATGTAAAGAACAGACTGTTGGACTCTGTTTGAGTGGAAGGGTGCTCAGGACTGGTGCACTGGGATGACCCTAAGAGATGGGATGGGGAGGGAGGGTCAGGATGGGGAACACAGGTACAGCCATGGCTGATTCATGTGAATGTATGGCAAAACCACCACAATATTATAAAGTAATTAGCCTCCAATCAAAATTTTAAAAAATTAAAAACAAACCAAAAAAAATATTAAATCAAACCTTATAAAAGTGGATGGTAGGCAATAATAAAGATGAGAGTAAATACCAATGAAATAGTGAAAATTTTCAAATGTAGAAAATAAAAGCAATTTTATAGACTTGTTGTAAGGATTGAATGAGTTATAAAATGGAAAGCTCTTAGAACTTTGAAATATTAAGCATCCATGATTATGAAAAAGATTATATACCAAATGAAAAAATATTGGTGATAATTTTAAGTAAGCAAAACAAAATATGGTTTGTAAAATCATATCATATATATATTTAGATACTTATATACATATGACATGTATCTATATATTTTATAAAACTATTCCCATTCTATGACTTTTTAAAATTATATACATGTATGCACAAGGGCTAGAAGAGAACATGGACAAATAAAAATCACTTTTAACTGAAAAAAAAACAAATGAAATAGCCACCATCACAACTTTTAGTTAACTCTATATTAGAGATCCTAGCCAGGGCAGTAAGGCAGGGGAAAAAAATAAAATATGAACTTTATTGAAATGAAATAAAGCTGTCATTATTTGAAGGAAACATAACTGACTGTGTAGAAAATCCTAATAAGGTTTTTTTTTAATAGAATAGAATGTGAAATAGAGTGATACTTGGGGTAAATATTATACATATTTAAACAAACACAGCTATATGTATGTACCAGATCACTATGTGAAACTGAGTCACTGTCAATAAATATCAGCAAGATCCTCTTTGACCCACCTTTTAGAGTGATAGAAATAAAAACGAAAATAAGTAAATAGGACCTAATTAAAAGCTTTTGCACAGCAAAGGAAACTAAACAAAATGAAAAGACAACCCTCAGAGTGGGAGAAAATAGTAACAAAGCAATTGAAAAAGGATTAATCTGAAAAATATACAGGCCACTCATGCAGCTCAATATCAGAAACACAAGCAACCCAATCAAAAAATGGGAAGACCTAAACAGACATTTCTCCAAAGAAGTCATACAGATGACCAATAATACATGAAAAGATGCTCAACATCACTCATTATTAGAGAAATGCACATCAAAAGTACAATGAAGGATCACCTAACACTGTTCAGAATGGCCATCATCAGAAAATCCACAAATAGGTGCAGAGAAAAGGGAAGCCTCTTGCACTATTGGTGGGAATGTAAATTGTTACAGCCACTATGGAGAACGTATAGAGACTCCTTAAAAAACTAGGAATAAAAGTGACATTATGACCCAGCAATCCCGCTACTGGGCATATATCCTGAGAAAACCAGAATTGAAAAAGACACATATACCCCAGTGTTCATTGCAGTACTATTTACAATAGCTAGGATATGGAAGCAACCTAGATGTCCATCAGCAGATAAATGAATAAAGTGGAAGTTGTGGTACATATATACAATGGAATATTACTCAACCATAAAAAGGAAAGAATATGAGTCAGTTGAACTGAGGTGGATGAACCTAGGGCCTGTTTTACAGAGTGAAGTAAAAAACAGAAAAATAAATATCGTATAGTAAATGCATATATATGGCATCTAGAAAAATGGTACTGATGAACCTATTTGCAGGGCAGGAATAGAGACGCAGACACAGAGAACAGACTTGTAGACACAGCAGGGGAAGGAGAGGATGGGATGAATTGAGAGTGTAGCATTGAAACATATACATTACCATATGTAAAGTAGATAGCTAGTGGGAAGCTGCTCTATAACACAGCGAGTTCACTCCGGTGATGACTTCTGTGATGACCTGGGAAGGGGCATGCTGTTGTACAGCAGAAACCAACACAACACTAAAGCAATTATCCTCCAATTAAAAATAATTTTTTTTTTGAAAAGGGTCACTGCCCAGTAAGCTTGAAACACCACTGTTTTGTGCAGCTGCCAGAATGAACCTTCTGAAATGCAATCTGATCATGTTACCCACTTAGAATTCTTCACTGAACTCTTGCTGCAAGCTCTTTAACAAATGAGGTTTTTATAATTTGGTCACATCTATGTGCCCAGACTTATCTCTTATAGTTTCCATGTGCATGGCACTTTCCATGGCTTCCAGACCTGTTTTCTTAGCGTGAACCCTGACTCCTTTTTCCACATCCCCACTTTATCCTTCTCTGCCCATCTGACTCCTGCTTATCCTTCAAGTCTGAGTTGTAGCATCACCACCCCCTAGTGTGTTAGGAGATGTTAGTAACTCAGTCGTGTCTGACTCTTTGCAACCCCATGGACTATAGCCCACCAGGCTCCTCTGCCCATGGAATTCTCCAGGCAAGAACACTGGAGTGGGTAGCCTTACCCTTCCCCAGGGAATATTCTCAACCCTGGAATGGAACCCGTGGATCCTAGAGTACAGGCAGATTCTTTATTGTCTGAGCCCCCAGGGAAGCCCACCTAAATCTCTAGCCACTGCTACAACGCCCCTGTGAGTAGAAATGAGGCATCCCTCCTCTGTGGATGTACTAAACTCTATTAGAACCCTTATTTCTCCATGAGTATTAACTAGTGTGTTTGTATCCTCGAGGTGGATTATAAAGTCATTGAAGACAAAGGCTGGGTCTTGTTCAGCATTTTCCCCCACACCAAACACAGTATTTGGTGTAGAGTAATCCCTTGAATTTTGGGTCTTAATGTTGAATTAAATATTTTTAATGTAGTTTTAACATAGCACATCAGGCTTTTACTGTACAGTATTTCATGATTAAAGAATTGGACTCTGATACTTAAGCAACTACTTCTCTACAAGGCAACAAGAAATCCAAACCCATCCATGTTCTATGACTACCTTTGCTTCTACGTAACTATTTCTATGACCGTGTCAATCCTTTCAATAGTGGTGTTTAATTTTGTATCCTAGCTTCCCAGTTCTGGTGACCTGTGGAGCATTCACATGGATTTTGACACCAAACGGCTGGATCCCTGGGAACGAATCATACCCACCTTCAAATACAGCCGAGACACTCCGTTTTTTGAAATGCTTGTCCCCACAGCTGACACAGTGCGCTTTGGGTACCTAATGGAAAAACTACTGGCAGTCAAGCATTCAGTGTTGTTTACTGGAATAACTGGAGTTGGCAAGGTAGGAAACCTACATCAAACAAGAAAGTGGTAGTTGCTCAGTCGTGTCCAACTCTTTATGATCCTGTGGACTGTAGCCTGCCAGGCTTCTCTGTCCATGGAATGCTCCAGGCAGGAATTACTGAAGTGGTTAGCCATTCCCTTCTCCAAGGGATCTTCCCAACCCAGGGATCAAACCTGGGTCTCCTGCACTGCAGGCAGATTCTTTATCATCTGAGCCACGGGGAAGCCCCACATCATACAAGAAGCTCGGCCCAAAATGAGGGCACAATGAACCTAGAATTGTAAGCCCCATAAATAACACCTTATTTCTCAGGGGAATTTCTTCTGAATTTGTGTCACTTTTTCAGGAAGAATATAACTATGCTGAACCTATATCAGCTCAACAGTTTGCCACTTTCTGAATAAATCCTTGGTGTCAATAATATATATAAACCAGAGGACCCTGTGAACCAAATCTTTTGTGTTTGGGAGCTTTTATGTTGTGTCCCTGAAAATTTCTGGGGCTGCCAGTTCACAAGTTAGGGTGGGAACCTGTCAAGGCAATTTGTGTCCCTGCGGACTATTAATGAAGGTCAGTCTTTCCCCTCCTGCCCATTTACTTCTACTCGGCACAGTGATGGTGTTTAGGCAAAGTAGAATATAGAGGAAAATGCTGATTATTTGGTCTTCTTGATTTGGGGGCAGTCCATATGAACAGGGACCTACTGTTTCCCTCTAAATTGTTTCCAAGTCTCTGACTGTTGCTATCAAATTAACCTGGATAGTAACCAAGATGGATTTTGGTATAAAACTAAAGTAAAAATTTTTGCTGAGATAGAGCTGATTAGAATATTTCCTTGGTTCTGATAACTATAATTAAATGGAATCTCCAGGAAGAAAAAGACATTTCAATCTAGCTTTAACCTCCCTCCCTCCTCTTATCTTGATTTTACTCATTGTACCAGATTATTACTGGTATACATAATTGAAAGATATTGAATGTAAATCAACTAACATCTTTTTTTAAATTTTGAAGTCTGTTATTGCGAAAGGACTGCTAAATAGAATTCAAGAATCAGCCGGCTATGTCCCTGTTTATCTAAACTTTTCTGCTCAAACTTCGTCTTCAAGGACACAAGAGATCATTGAGTCAAAACTGGAAAGAAAAAGAAAAAATATCCTAGGTAAGATTTATTCTTGTCATTTGCCTCACACGAATTATTTATTAAGCTAATTCACAAAAACAGTACATGTAATAAAGTTACAATTGGATATTTCCTTTGCTTAATTTATCTGTAAAGGTAATTCTGTTCATGACATTCTTTCATGGCTTTAGATCTGGATATCTTGCTGTTAGCAAGCAAGTCGTTTACGTCTGTCATCACCTTCAACTCAGAACATCTTCTCTCTCTACCTCTCCAAGGCGCTCCCTCGCTCTACTTGCCCTTCTTTCAGACCTGCATTGATTTCCCTTTATTTAAAGCAAACAAACCTCTTTATATCTGGTGCACTGAGTTACCTGAACCCAGTAGGGAATAAGCATGAAACTGCTATGGGGTTTCTTCAGGCAGCACTTTCCCCCCAGGCTTTGTGGGATCTCCCTCACCCTTCCTTTTCAACTGTTTCGATCAATACCATAACTTTCTGGTCACTTGCCGTCATTTTGAGTCTGGTCCAATGAAATCTTCAATCCCAAACCTAATTTTTTTTTTTTGTCTTTTTTTAAGTATCGTTGTGTTAGTCTCTGCTGTACAGCAAAGTGACTCAGTTATACACATATGTACGTGCTTTTTTATATTCTTTTCCATTATGGTTTATCCCAGGAGATTGGATCTAGTTTCCTGTGCTCTTCAGTAGGGCCTTGTTGTTTATCAATCCCCAACCAATTTAAAACTCCTCCCAGGGACTTCTCTGGTGGTCCAGTGACACAAGCAGGTGGTGCAGGTTTGCTCTCTGGTCAGGGAGCTAAGATCCCCACATGCCTCGCAGCCAAAAAGTCAAAACATAAAACAGAAGTAGTGTTGTCAGAAATTCAATAAAGACTTTTTTAAAAAGCTCTTCCTCTCCTCTGTTGTAAGCCAGATTTGTGGCTGGAGGTGCTAGAGGCGAAGAGGGGCATGGGTGCTCTTTTACTCTTCCCACCCTGCCTCTGGGAGGCTCTAGTGTATCGGGATGGCAGGAGAAGGGAAGGACAAGGTTCTCTGTAAGTGAAGTTTAGATGGGCCTCTGTGGGTTGTCTTTGCTTCTCTGCTGGCCAGACGGCTGTCCATGCCCTTGGTGTGACACACTCCAAGAGCAGGCCCTCTGAAGGATTCTTGAAAGAACTGTGTGCAGGCCAAGCCCTGACCTCCCCACTGGAGGCTTCCCTGACCTCCCCACTGGAAGCTTCCCTGACCTCCCCAGTGGAAGTTTCCCTGACCTCCCCAGTGGAAGGTTCCCCTGACCTCCACACTGGAAGGTTCCCCTGACCTCTGCATGGGAAGGTTCCCTGACCTCCTCCCCAAAAGAAGATTCCCTGACCTCTCCATTGAAAAGTTCCCTGTTGGCAATGAGTCTCAGCCCCACTCCGTCCCACCCTCCTGAGGCACATCCTGTAGCCTCTTATGCTATGGTCCACTTGCCCAGCCCACAGCCCTTCTGAGTGGAGCACTAGGCCAAGCTCAGGCCCAGCTGCCCTCCACATGCCATCATCTCAAAAGCCTTGCTGTGCCAGCTGCTCTATCAACCCCTTTTTGTTCCTCCTTTTCAGCTCAAGTAGATGCAGGTCAATAGATGCCAGTCTTTCTGGTGGGGGCCCCAAATTTTTATGAATGATTGTCTTAGAACCCTTCCATACCCCTGACCTGCTACTTGACTTCCAGAGGCCAGAAAATGAAGTGAGCCCATGAGATATACCTTATTTTCTTTGCAGTTGTCACTGATGCCAGATACCAGCATGAGTGGAGTCACTTCCTCTGCTAAAGTTGTTCTCTTTTCTCTGTTTATCACTTTTTTTTTCCTGAATGTACATATTGACTTTCTTCAGGTTAAATATGACATTGTACAGCTCCAGTGGATTTCCCTTTGACTCAGTTTGTTGTTGTTCAGTTACCCAGTCATGTCTGACTCTTTGCAACCCCATGGACTGCAGCCTCCTAGGCTTCCTTGTCTTTCACTATCCCTGTTTTGATGTTATAAAGGTGCTTTTGAAAATCCAGCCATGCTTTCCCTATGGAGGATAGTGGGATAGCATTTATGTAAGGAAGCCTGGAGATTTGTCTGCTTCCTAGTGTGAAAACGAAATGACCTTCTTCACTCCGTGCCCAGGCTGTGCACTTGGTGAGGATGGTTGGGAGTGGTTGGGGTTGAGGAAGGTCACCCAAAGTGCGGGCATCATCATCATCTCACCTGGATGGTGAGAGTGAGTGCTGTGCTTAGGATGCACTTCATTTCCTAGGCTGGAGATTCTTAACCTAGAATTACAAAAGCATATCTGGGAAAGCTCTCTTGCATTTTCTAAGAAGGCCTGCAACTTTCAGCATATTTTCCAAAGGATTCAAGCAATCAAAAAGAATCCCTCAACACTGTAAATCAGTTATGTATGCTCAGTTGCTCAATCATGTCTGACTCTTTGCAACCCCATGGACTGTAACCTGCCAGGCTCCTCTGTCCATGGGATTTCTCAGGCAAAGGTACTGGAGTGAGTTGCCATTTTGGTGAGGGACCATCTGATAATGTGGGTATCCTGGCTGAGTCTATAGCTCCCTGTCAGAGCCTGGATGGGACCAGAGGGAGGTCTCTCCTCCTCAACTCAGGATTCCCCTAGGGCCTTCCTCACACTTAAGAGCTGAGCTCATTATGACCTACATGGTGTGCATCGAGTCCAAAGCCTTACCTAAGCTTTGTCGTATGTTTTGAAAGTTTCAAAAGTGAGTCACTCATTTGTGTCCAACTCTTTGTGACCCCATGGTCATTAGCCTGCCAGGCTCCTCTGTCCATGGGATTCTCCAGGCAAGAATACTGGAGTGGGTTGCCATTCCCTTCTCCAGGGGATCTTCCCAACCCAGGAATCAAACCTGAGTCTCCTGCATTGCAGGCAGACTCTTTACCATCTGAGCCACCTTACTGAAGACAAATCATAATTCTTAAACTCATTTTCTTTCCCTAGGAGCACCAGGAAACAAACGAGTTGTGATTTTTGTTGACGACCTAAACATGCCCAGGCTGGATCGCTATGGCTCTCAGCCTCCCATTGAATTACTTCGGCAATATCAAGATTTTGGTGGATTTTATGACAGAAACAAACTCTTTTGGAAAGATATACAGGTTACTTTAGGTTTTAAATGACTTTGTGTGTCTCCATGTAAACAGCAATGAAATGTGGTGCACTCATTAGTTAGAGTTGCCATAACTAAGTACCATAGACTGGGTAACTCAAACTGTAAAAATTTATTTTCTCCCAGTTCTAGAAGATGGAAGTCCAAGGTCAAGATTTCAGTAGGGTTTCTTTGTTCTGTGGTTTCTCTCCTTGGTTTACAGATGGCCACGTTCTCCCTATGTCTTCTTATGATTTTCTCCTTGTGTCCATCTTTGTTCAAATCATCTCTTCTTATAAGGAGACATCAATCATATTGGATTAAGGCCCATCTTAATGACTTCCTCTTAACTAAGTTAATTCTTTAAATACTCATCTCCAAATATAGTCATATTGTGAATACTAGAAATTAAGGCTTCAGCCAAAAGGAGGTTCAGTTCAATTCAGTTCAGTCGCTCAGTCCTGTATGACTCTTTGTAATCCCATGAACTGTAGCATGCCAGGCTTCCCTGTCCATCATTAACTCCCGGAGCTAGCTCAAACTCATGTCCATTGAGTCGGTGATGCCATCCAACCATCTCATCCTCTGTCATCCCCCGTTCCTCCCACCTTCACTCTTTCCCACCATCAGAGTCTTTTCAAATGAGTTAGTTCTTTGCATCAGGTGGCCAAGATATTGGAGTTTCAGCTTCAGCATAAGTCCTTCCAATGAACACCCAGGACTGATCTCCTTTAGGATGGACTGGTTGGATCTCCTTGCAGTCTAAGGGACTCTCAAGAGTCTTCTCTGACACCACACTTCAAAAGCATCAGTTCTTTGGCACTCAGCTTTCTTTATAGTCCAATTCTCACATCCATACATGACTACTAGAAAAACCATAGCTTTGACTAGACAGACCTTTGTTGGCAAAGTAATGTCTCTGCTTTCTAATATGTTGTCTAGGTTGTTCATAGCTTTTCTTCCAAGGAGCAAGCGTCTTTTAATTTCATGGCTACAATCACCATCTGCAGTGATTTTGGAGACCAAAAAAATAAAGTCTCTCACTGTTTCCATTGTTTTCCCATCTATTTCCCATGAAGTGATGGGACTGGATGCCATGATCTTAGTATTCTGAATGTTGAGTTTTAAGCCAGCTTTTTTACTCTCCTCTTTCACTTTCATCAAGAAGCTCTTTAGTTCTTCTTCACTTTCTGCCATAAGGATGGTGTCATCTGCATATCTGAGGTTATTGATATTTCTCCCGGTAATCTTGATTCCAGCTTGTGCTTCATCCAGCCTGGCATTTTGCATGATGTACTCTGCATAGAAGTTAAATAAGCAGGGTGACAATATACAGCCTTGACATACTCCTTTTCCTATTTGGAACCAGTCTGTTGTTCCATGTCCAGTTCTAACTGTTGCTTCCTGACCTGCATACAGATTTCTCAGGTGGTCTGGTATCCCCAACTCTTTAAGAATTTTCCACAGTTTATTGTGATCCACACAATCAAAGGCTTTGGTGTAGTCAATAAAGCAGAAGTAGATGTTTTTCTGGAACTCTCTTGCTTTTTCAAAGATCCAACGGATGTTGGCAATTTGATCTCTGGTTACTTTGCCTTTTCCAAATCCACATTGAACGTCTGAAAGTTCATGGTTCATGTACTGTTTAAGCCTGGCTTGGAGAATTTTGAGCACGTGATTGGCCAAAAGGAGGTGGAGACACTCAGCCCATGGCTAATGGCTTCGATGTTTCTTATATGTGTGCTCAGTTGCTCAGTCATGTCCAACTCTTTGCCACTCCATGGACTGTTGCCTGCCAGGCTCCTCTGTCTATGGGATTCTCCAGGCAAGAATACTGGAATGGGTAACCATTTCCTTCTTCAAGAGATCTTCCCAACCCAAGGATGGAAGTCATGTTTGTTGCATCTTCTCCATTGGCAGGAAGATTCTTTACCACTGCACCACCTGGAGTTAAGGCTTCAGTACATGAGTGGTGGGAAGGAGGTACAGACAAACACATAAGTCAGCCCATGATGTATGGCCTTAGTGTTCCTATGTGTAACTTCATTCAATCTATACTGAGTTCTCACCCTGCTTGATTCATGAGATTTATAGACAAGTGTGACAGCCCTGGCCTCCTTAGCTTCAGATTATAAAAGACCATGTGTTGTAATGCAGGGTTATGTAATGTGGAGAGAGGTTAGAGGGAGGCAGGAGTGGGCAGTGGATTGATGATCAGAGAATCTTTCCCAGAAGAGGTGATATCAGACAGGATTTTGCAGGCAAGGCAGAGCAAACCAAGGAAAGGGGGCTATTTGCATCTCAAAGCAGATAGTTTGGAACACTACTTATGGGGTGTAGAATACTACTTTCAAGGTATGGAATGTGGGCACCAAAGCAACAGGAGAAGCAGAGGTCAGACCAGAGGATCATAGTGCCGTGAAGAGGAATGTAGATTTATCTTCTAAGACAGGGGTCCCCAACCTCCGGGATCTAATGCCTGATGATCTGAGTTGGAGCTCATGTAATAATAATAGAAATTAAGTTCACAGGAAATGTTATGCTCTTGAATCATCCAAAAACCATCCCCCACATTGTAGGTGGAAAAATTGTCTTCCACAAAACTGGTCCCTGGTGCCAACAAGGTTGGGGACCACTGGTGTAAGTCATGGGGAACCTCTGAGGAAGCATTATAGAAAGATCCCCTTGGCTTCAGGGAAGGTGTAGGCTAAAAAAGAGGCAAGATCAGAGGCCCCTGTGAGATCATATACTGACCAACTGAACATGTTGTGACCAGAGGCTCACAGGAACCTAGCTCTGTTTTTCCCCTAGGAGCAATGGTTCAGGATGCATTAAGTCAATGTTCCTGGTGATTTTATAGAACATAACTACCACAAATAAGAATTGACTATTCTTACTATTTGTTGAATGAATGTACTTTAACCTAAGGTACAAATTCTTACAATTTTTTAAAATTCAGTTTTTACATAGGAGTATTTCTACAAGGTCAGTGAGTTAGCTGAATGACCTTGAGTAACTTATTTAACCATCTGGGGCCTTGATTTTTTTTTTTCCATCTATAAAGTGGAGGTAACAACACTCCTAAGGTGATCTCCTAAGGTGGTTGTGAGAATTAAGTTAGATAACGTGCAGGAAAATACAACACAATATTATCCTATGATGGTGTTGTTGTTGTTTTTCAGTCACTAAGTCTTGTCCAAATCTTTTGCAATCCCATGGACTATGGCCCACCAGATTCCTCTGTCCATAAGATTTTCCAGGCAAGAATACTGGAGTGGGTTATCATTTCCTTCTCCATGGGATCTTCCTAACCCAGAAATCGAACCTAGGTCCCCTGCATTGGCAGGTGGGTTCTTTACCACTGAGCTACCAGGATGTCCTGTGATAGGTCCTCCAAAAATGTTGGTTGAGTCCTGCCATTGGGATGGGTATATCTCATCTCCATCTTTGCTGGGTGACCCAAGTGGATTTCTCTCCATACAGGATGTAACAATCGTATCAGCATGTGCACCTCCAGGTGGCGGCCGCAACCCTGTGACCCCTCGCTTCATCCGGCACTTCAGCATGCTCTGCCTCCCGATGCCCTCAGAGCACAGTCTGAAACAGATTTTTCAGGTAAATGTGGATTCCAGTCTGGGCACAGGGGGTAAAGAAAATTTATCTGTTCCAAAGCTCACACAATCAGCACGGCCTGTTGTGTTTTTAGGGAGCCCATCCATTCTTGCCTGATCAGAAACCATGTAAACACAGAGGCATCTGGGCAGTAGTTGATAGGCATTTATAGTCTGTGTTTATAGTCTCAGAGGTAGTCTTATAAATGAGGATAGAGAGTCAGAACACCTCCCATACCTCTAAGGAAGGCTGTATTCTGGGCCCTTGACTCTCAGGAGATATCATCCCCACCTAGTTCCCACCTCGGTGCTCATCTCCTCCCTGACCGCCATGTCTGTGTCCACTTGCCCAGCAAAGCCCAGCCCCAATAACCAGCGAGTTCAAGCTCAGCATACCTAACCCAGAATTCATCACCCCTGCCGCCCCCATCCTCCCAAGAGAAACAACCACCGGTATTTTTTCCATCTGTACAAACTTCCCCAGGAGACCACTTCTTTGTCCTTTAAAAGGGGTAAGTAACTGTGTCTGCCCTGTAAGTGCTCGGCAGAAGTGTTCAATAAGTGCACGGCATTATTCTGAACAGAACGATGAAAGACCTTGAAGCAGCATGACCAAGGCGAGTATGTCATGCCAACTATTAATAGCAAAGATGTTTAGAGGAGACAGCTAGTGAGCCGAGTCCTGCAGGGTGAAATTGACAGAGAGGATCAGAAACACACAGGTGAATGTGGTCACAGAGGCTGGAAGTGGTAATGTGGCATCCAGGTAAGTTAAGGCAGGTGACTGGTCAGGAGAAACTGGCTTTGGTGACCATAGCCCAGGAGTCAGAGAGACAGTAATGCTGGCATTAACCATGCTCTACATTTACCAGCATCTCCCTCTCCTTCCAATGGGGCCTTCTTAAAGGAGAGAAAGGACCAGACCCGGCACATACACAACAGTGTATAGAAATTAGTTTTCATATTGAAATAGCTTACATCCGTGGGAAATTATTTTTAATAAATTTGAAGTCATTCCAATAAGCTGTTTAGGATCTAAGACCAAAAGGATACATGAGAAATGCCACATTTGGAAAAACTTTTAGGTGGCTCAGACGGTAAAGCATCTGCCTGCAATGCGGGAGACCTGGGTTCGATCCCTGGTTCGGGAAGATCCTCTGGAGAAGGAAATGGCAATCCACTCCAGCACTCTTGCCTGGAAAATCCCATGGACAAAGGAACCTGATGGGCCCCAGTCCATGGGGCTGAGCGACTTCATTTATTTATTTATTTAGAACAGAAGAAGATGGGAGCTTATCTCCCATAATTAAGCAACAAGTAAAAAAACGTGACAGGAAGCAGGTAACAGGGACCAATACAGGTATTAGAAGACTTTTTAACCCCCTCTTTTTGTTGAGTACCTTTCTGTATATATTCTAAAGTCTGAAATGAGTGATTCACAACCATGCTGTCCTAACACACCCTTGTGATGTGATCAGTAGTGAGGGAATGTCCCGAGTAACTTATGCCTGATGATAAAGTACTGAACTTGCAAATTATTTTGCATTTTAATAAATTCAACCAAATTCAGAGTTATCCCAACAACAACAAAAATGGCATTCTTAACTCATTCCAAAATGCTTTCTTGGGTGGGAAGAAGAAAATAGAGTCTGGGCTCCTGGAAATCAAATTGATCTGAATCTTCAGCCTCCTGCCTCTGCCTGTAGGAATGTTACATCCACAGAAATGTGTCACTTACAGGAGCATCATGCAGCAAATATGTCACAGCTAAAGATGAGCAGCAATTACTTCTTCCTGCTGTAACTTAGAGGCTAGTATTTAAAACTCGCACTAACCAAGGCCACAATGGAAATGCAAAGCAGCAAAACTGAGATTCTGAGGGCCACTAAGTTGGATTATATTCACATGGGAACATGTGTTTTCCTCATTACCAAAATGGACTGGATATTTTATCTGTAGAAGGAAAGAACTTGGATTCCAAGCTTTCTTTTTAATCACAACCCATCTAAGCAGAGTTCAAGAGTTCACAGTCCACCTTTCCTGTCCTTTGTGTGGAGGAGAAGGAACCTGGGGATAAACAAGAATTGAAAAAAGCAAAATCAACAAGTAAAAGCAAATTTGTTGATAGCAACACAAATAAACTGATTTATGTTTACTATACAAAAGAAACCTATAAGTCTACATAGTATATGTATACATATGTGATATATAATATGCTTATATTTATAATGTTTTAAATTATCTGTTAGTTCTAAAGCAATCAATAATATCACTACTTTCTTGTGAGTCTATTTTAAGTTAGTTAAACAACACATATATGCAGGGAGAGTCCCATTAACAATGGGTCACAATTTGGATTATGTATAGTTGTAGGTGGATCAAGAACCACAGTTCACACACATTTTAGTTGTTTATCTGCTGGAATTTTTTGTGCAAAAATATGCATCACTATATATTCTGAAGGTAAATTGAATAGCACACAACAAATTAAACGGATAATGTTGTCACTAAATTAGGTGTAAATTCTTTTTTGCTTTTTTTGGCTACTTGGAATCTGGGATCTTAGTTCCCTGACCAGGGATTAAACCCACACACCCTGCACTGGAAATCCAGAGTCTTAACCACTGGACCACTAGGGAGGTCCCTGAACTTAACTGTAAATTCTAATTAGAAAGATATAACAGCAGTGATTAAAAGCCATGATCAGCTCCATAAAACATTACTAATATCCTCATGACAAAGCCATCTTTCCTTAAACTATGGAAATTCTGTCTTTGTCTTGTATGAATATTCTCAGTAAAACTTTTAAAAGTTGCCAAACATGTCACATAAGCCAGAGCTTTGGACAGAATATCAAGCTGTGATCCTCAGTAAACTTGATAGCCACCTGATAGTTTTAATTTATGAATATCAGTTTAATAACCCTTCATTCATTCACTAAAGAAATACTTGATGAGTATCAAGCATACACCAGATGTTGGCACATCACATTAAGCAAAACAGATGCCACCCCTGTCCTCACAGATCGTCTACCATAGAGACAGATAACATAAATAAATGAACTAACATATATGTAATTATAAATATATACTTATATATATATAACTGTACTTGCATATATACAACTATATTTGTATGTAAAATACTATATTTGTATATATACAACTGTTGTTGTTGTTGTTCAGTCGCTAAGTCGTGTCCTACTATTTGCAACCCATGAACTGCAGCACCCCAGGCTTCCCTGTCCTTCACTGTCTCCCGGAGTTTGCTCAAACTCATGTCCATTGAGTCAGTGAAAGTGAAAGAGAAGTTGTTCAGTCGTGTCCAACTCTTTGCGACCTCATGGACTGTAGCCTTCCAAGCTCCTCCATCCATGAGATTTTCCAGGCAAGAATACTGGAGTGGGCTGCCATTTCCTTCTCCAGAGGATCTTCCTACTGCAGTCCTATCTGCAGTAGGCCTTTGTTGTTTATCTCTTTTATAGACAGTAATTCGTATATGCTGATCCCAAGTGCCTGATTTGTGAAAAGTGTTCGTTGCTCAGTCATGTCCAACTCTTTGCGACCCTGAACTGTAGCCCACCAGACTCCTCTGTCTCTGGAATTCTCCAGGCAAGAATACTGGAGTGGGTAGCCATTCCCTTCTCCAGTGGATTCTCCCAACCCAGGGATCAAACTCAGGTCTCCTGCACTGCAGGCAAATGCTTTACTGTCTGAACCATCGGGGAAGCCCAAATGCCTGTTTTACCCATTTCCCTGGAAAAGAAGACTTTTACCACCCACAGGTCCTTGCACTGGAATTTGATCAGGTCTGGAGTATTTGAAAGATAAATTTTGGTTAAAAACATTCCAACCCTCTTATATTACATTTCTGGTTCTAGGCCATCTTAAACGGCTTCCTGACTGACTTCACACCAGCTGTAAAGCAAACTGCATCCAACATTGTGGAAGCCTCAGTTGAAATCTATAACAGGATGAGTGTTGATCTTCTGCCAACACCAGCCAAGTCTCACTACGTGTTTAACTTGAGGGATTTATCTAAATGTGTGCAAGGTAGTGTATGAAACTCTCATTCCCTGGCCTGCACCCTCCTTCCATTTCCATTCACCCACACATCCCTGCGTAAAAGTGTATGTACATGGGTGTCTGAGATTTGCCTGGAAATTCCATTACAGTATCCCTGTTTTAGTCACCCTCCACCCCCACCCTTCACTGACTGCTTCACAACTTTCCTCAAACCATCATCCCATTTCTCACTCCCAGCTGGTGGCCTGTCTTCTTTTTCACTGAAGGAAAAAAAAAAAAAAATAGAATCAAACCAGGAGGGGCTCCTCTTCCAAATCTCCCAGACACCCTGCCCTTGCCTTCTCTCCCACTGCAGCGGTTCAGCTGTCCCTGCCCCTAATATGTGCCAACAGCCCCTCTCGTACTGAACCCATCCCCTCCTGCTGACTCTAGGATTTTGCTTTTATGCGTCCCCCTTCTCTCCTGCATTGTCAGTGCTGCTTCTGTCAGATCATCCCTAACAGCATACAATTCTGCTATAATACCTCCCATCTGAAAAGACACAATTCTCTTGGGACTTCCTTGAATGTCCAATGGTTAAGACTCTGCCTTCCAATGCAGGGAATGTGGGTCCTATCCCTGGTCAAGGAACTAAGATTCTACATGCCGCAGTGGTGTGGCCAAAAAATTTTTTTAATAAAATAAGCTACGAAGATATTAAAAATAAAATTAATAGTTCTCTTTAGGCTCCATATTCCCCTTCTGCTACCCTGCTCATTTGTGCTGATAATATGTCCTCAATTTTGCTTTCAAAAAATGAGGTTGCAATGACTATATGTATATATCCAACTATCCATTTCCTTTAGTTTGGGATAAAGTTGAACTTACAGATTTTCTCATTAATTAAACTATCACTAGATATTCCACAATTGTCAAGTTTTTCTTTTCTCCCTTTCTGAAAAAACAGGTATTCTTCAATGTGACCCAGGAACAATAAGAGAAGAAATACAGATCTTCAGACTCTTCTGCCATGAATGTCAAAGAGTCTTCCATGATCGTTTGATTAACAACGAAGATAAGCACTATTTCCATGCTATTTTGACAGAAATGGCCAGTAAATATCAATCTTTATATCAATCTATCCTTCTTTATTTAGTTAGGTTTTTTCAGGGGTTATTTTTATTGTTTTACTAGAAAAACAATTTGTTTTCTAATCCTAGCCATTAGATGACCAAGGAGACACAATTTGGTTTCTACAATGAGCAAAATAAATTATAATCATTCATTAGTAACAGTTTTTTACTTTGATGACCCACATATATAACAACATGTGAAGTGTTATGAAAATCATTTTATTGAAGTTCAGGAAGGATTAATATTCCTAATTCAGTATAGAATTTTAAGTAGAGGAGGGAAAGTAGAAAACAAACAGCATTTTGTCAGGTAAGAAGCCAGGATACTTCTAAAGTATTTATTTATTAATATGTATTCATATCTGTTATTTAATAAAAATGATTATAAATAGTAAATATTCTTAATCTTAAATTCAAGAGATTATCAATCAAAGCAAAGTGGTGTGGTATTAACATAGGCTTTCAGTTTCATGTGTATTAATTAGGCTTCTAAGTAAAGTAGCAGGAGTAGTTATTGTGTATATCTTACCATTAATACCCTGCATTCAAGCTAATCATTATATTAAAAATTGATTTTATTTTTTAATAGACAAACATTTTGGAATTGCTATAGGCCTGGAATATTTTTTGACTAGGCCCATCATATTTGGAGATTTCATTAAGGTAAGTGTGTTGTAGTGACTTGACTACATTTGAAGTTTATAAAACATTTACTGTTTTCTAGTTCAAGTTCATATTCTACAGGAGCTTTGCACGTGTGAAGATTCAAGACCTAGACTGAGGGGTGGGGGGTGGTCAGCAAACTAAGGTCCATAGTCCAAATCCACTCACCACTCATTTTTGTAAATGAAGTTCTATAGGAGCACAAGACCCATTTGACTCTGTCTTATTTATCTGGTTGCTTTCTAATGACCAGACAGACTGAAGTACTAGCAACAGTTACTATATGACCTGCAAAGCCTAAAATATTTACTACATGGCTCTTGAGAGAAAAAGATTGCTGACTTCTGATCTAGTTACATTCATTTTGATAATAGTGAATCAGAGACTGAATTATCAGGTATTCCATTTGAAGGAAGCAAAGAAGTTTAGTCTGTTAACTCAGAACTGGAATTCTCTTACCAATTAGTTAGCCTCCTTCATTTCAGGGTAGCTCTAATTAGTAGCAAAACTTTCCTTTTACTAAGTGCTTCAGTCCTGGGTGTTCATTGGAAGGATTGATGTTGAAGCTAAAACTCCAGTACTTTGGCCACCTGATGCAAAAAGCTAACTCATTTGAAAACACCCTGATGTTGGGAAAGATTGAGGCTAGGAGGAGCAGGGGATGACAGAGGATGAGATGGTTGGATGGCATCACCGACTCAATGGACATGAGTCTGGGTAAACTCCAGGAGTTGGTGATGGACAGGGAGGGCTTGCGTGCTGCAATTCATGGGGTCACAAAGAGTCGGACACAACTGAGCAACTGAACTGAACTGAAGTGCCTCAAGTCTGTCCCCCCTAATAACATCTACATAATTTTACCTTCTAGACCTACCTAGAATATACTTCTTATAGGTGAATAACCTTATTCTAGGTTAAAAGACTTCTATCTAACTAACTACCGTACCTATGTTGACAGGCAGCCATCTAGTTTTACCAAGCTGGCTCTTGCTTGGGCACACACAACACTACTAGTGTCTCTGAGAAAGCAAGGGCCATGTCTGTTTAGTTCAGCTTAAATCCTATTTCCTACACAGAGCTGCAGCAGTGGCTCTCAACCGGTGGTGTTTAAACAAATGAATGGATTCATCTTTATATTGTATTTATGTAGTATCTCACCACTCTGATAACCCTAGACAACAAAAAAATGGTAATAACAAACAATTTATTCCATGAACTATATATATTTAATGTTTCTTTTTAAAAGTTTAAAGTTTATTTTCAGGTGGTGATTATATTTCCTATGTGTTCTAATGGTGGTATTATCAAATGGGAAATTGAAGCAAAGCAAAAAGAGCAGTTGGACTCTTCTTCCATTGCCTATGTGTATTTTAGTCAAAGATTTCAAAAGAAAATGTCCCCAGGGCAGTTGCTATGGCAAAGACAATAAATTATCAATAGGTCCAAACAGGAACTCGGTGCCCTATAGTTTGTACCAAATATCATTCTCAATGATTTATTTAAACAAATGACTAGTATGCAAAAACTACATATAGTTCTGGCATGATTTTTTAATAAAACAGTCTGCTAATTTTCAACCATTTCACTTTTCTGATGTCAACAGCCTAGGAGCAAAAGTATGAAACCGGAGTTAAGTTAAATGAGAGAGAAGTGAGAAAATTTTTTAAATTATTTCTGAACTTCTGTGTGAATTTTATTGCAAAGATCATTTGAAATTCCAGTGTCTCACTTGAAGAGGTTGAATTAAATGAATTTTTCAGTTAACCATGAATATCTGAGTTGCTTTAATCCCATTTCCTTCATTTTACAGCCCTGCTAGCATATATAAGCAAATGACTAAATAGAAATAGAAATAAAAATAATGGCCCCTCCTAAGGTTATGTATATGATATATGTTTATACATCAGAATTGATCCAACTTGGTTCTTATCCAATAAATCATCTTCTAGTTTGGAGCAGATAGATCTGACCGGATTTATGATGACATGCCTGATATGGAGAAAATCGCAAATGTTCTACAGGACTACCTTGATGATTATAACCTTATAAACCCCAAAGAAGTAAAGTTGGTGTTCTTCCAGGATGCTATAGAGCATGTTTCAAGGTAAAGTGCCATCAAGTACCCAATAATGCATTGATCTATTTCATTTATATTAAAAGGTAAGGATTAAGTTATATAAACTCTTAAAATTGACTGCTAGATGGACAAAGGTCATTACCAAATCTTGCTATAACTTAAAAGTTATTTTTGATATCTTTAAAATATGTATGGCATGAACTTTGTATGCAATCTCAGAAGTCATTATTTTTGCAAAATATTAATAGATTGTTTTGTTTTGAAAATGTCCTATCTCATTACAAAACAATTTTTAAAATCTAAATGTGGTTTACAGAAATATATAGAGTAGCCAGGCTGATTTAACATGCATGCCTAAAGAAATAGGAGATTTTACTTTGTTTGTAGCAAAACAAGTCAAATGCAAGGACCGTAGATTTCATCTGCTTATGAGTCTGACTCATACCCACTGCAGGTGTCCTGTGAGGGTCATCCCTGATGTATAGGTATCGAGTCTGAATATCTGCAGTCCTTGGGGCACACACAACTTTTTGAAGTGGCTCTTGTCCTGTTGAACAATTCTGAAATTGTAAATCTGTGTTAAAAATGCTAAAATGACAAGGTTATACTGTATAGCACAGGGACTTATATTCAACATCCTGTGACAAACCATAATGGAAAAGAATATGAAAAAGAATATATGTGTGTGTGCATAACTGAGTCACTTTGCTTTACAAAAGAAATTAACACTAAACTGTCAATCAACTGTACTTCAATAAAAAAGTTTTTAAGTGTTGGAATGACCCTTCAAAGGTAAGTTAAGATCTGTTCCCGGTAACTTCTGATACTCCATCTTCTGGAGCAGTATTAATGATACCAATGGCACTGAGTGTGAATGTAAACCATAATATGGAATATCTCATTTAACTTTAGTAACACTTGTCTGTGGCTCAATATCATGATCTTTCTAAATATGAGGCTCAGAGAATGTTCCAATGGTCTGATGCTATATAATAATCCACTGTAATACTTAGTAGCTTCTTTTTTTTTTTTTTTTACTTTATTTTACTTTACAATACTGTATTGGTTTTGCCATACGTTGACATGAATCCACCACGGGTGTACATGAGTTCCCAAACATGAACCCCCCTCCCACCTCCCACCCCATATCATCTCTCTGGATCATCCCCATGCACCAGCCCCAAGCATCCTGTATCCTGTATCAAACATAGACTGGCAATTCGTTTCTTACATGATAGTATACATGTTTCAATGCCATTCTCCCAAATCATCCCACCCTCTCCCTCTCCCTCAGAGTCCAAAAGTCCACTCTACACATCTGTGTCTCTTTTGCTATATCGCATACAGGGTCATCATTACCATCTTTCTAAATTCCATATATATGTGTTAGTATACTGTATTGGTGTTTTTCTTTCTGGCTTACTTCATTCTGTATAATCGGCTCCAGTTTCATCCATCTCATTAGAACTGATTCAAATGTATTCTTTTTAATGGCTGAGTAATACTCCATTGTGTATATGTACCACAGCTTTCTTATCCATTCATCTTCTGATGGACATCTAGGTTGTTTTCATGTCCTGGCTATTATAAACAGTGCTGCGATGAACATTTGTTCATTATTTCTCATGGGTCCCAGCCATTCTCCCCTGGGATCTCTCACATAATTGCAATCAGATAGCACCTAGAACAGCTGGCCCATCTCTGCCTCCATATGGACTCCACTGTCTCTGCATGGGCATCATGAGAGTGTTGGGACTTCTTACACGGTAACTCAGGGCTCCAAAGTCTTGTGCCCCAAAAGACTATCAGGCTGAAGGTAAATGGCCTTTCACAACACAGCCTTGGGAGTTACTCAGCATTGCTTCTGCCATACTCTATCAGGTCAAAGATTCATACGGATTCACAAGACAGGATCAGCAACTCTACCTGTTCGTAGAGTCAAAGCAAGTAGAATCAGAAACATTACTGCAGCCAGTTTTGGATAACATTGTGTGCCACAGAGAGATTAAGTCAACTGTCCCAAGCCCTCTTGCTAGTGAGTGGCAGGCTGAGGATCATAAGCAGTGTTTCAGGTTTCCCAGTTGGTTCAGGGAAGAGAATCTGCCTGCCAATGCAGGAGGAGGGTTGGGAAGATCCCCTGAAGAAGGAAGTGGCAACTGGCAAGAAAGAAATGGCCCACTCCAGTATTCTTGCCTGGAGAATTCCATGAACAGAGGAGCCTGGCCAGCTTTAGTACATGGGGTGCAAAGAGTCAGACACAATTTAGTGACTGAACATCAGCCTCTAGCTGGCCAGTGACAGGCTACGGGGATCATAACCAGTGCTTAGATTCTGGCTTCACCGGTAGATGCCTCGGCCCAAAATGGATCCCCTCTTTTTCATAACAGTTCCTCCAAATACTTGAAAATCATTACCAAGCTCCTCTTAGCTTTACGTTCTCCAGGCACAATTATCCCAGACTTTTCACTGTTTCCTGTTAGTGATTATTTCCAGTCTTCAACATACTGAGCCCTTTATCATTTTTCAGTGTTTCGCTTAACATGTGATACCCAGATTTGATGTAGTATTCTGTGGAATAAGCTGTGCAAAATGTGTGTGAGGGCAAGATTTCCCACAGGCTACTACCATGGAAAATAATTGCTTTGTTTATTTCCCTTGTCAACTATATTTTAGTGTTGGACCATATTAAGATTGACAAATCTCCAGAATTATTTTTTCTATAACCACAAGCAAGCCAAGTCTTTTGTGTTTCCCATACTTCTGCTATTTAATTAACTCTAATTCAAAGATTTATGTTCGTCACAGCTCAAGGGTTGTAAAATACAATAGTTTACCATTGGGTTGTCAAGATACCACTTGCTTCCCATCTGCCCCTGCCAAAATACCCACACGCTTTCTCCTAACAACTTTTATTCCCATGGCTCAGGCAGTCCCTAAGCCTGAAAGAAAATAAACTAACAGTGGAATCCTGGTCTGAGAAACTTCCTGAAGAATAGACCAGACAATAGGAAAAGTCAGCTTAATTATATTTATAACCTTTCTTACTTTCATGAATGGGAATCACCAGGCTACTTAAAGTTTGCTTAAATTATTACAGAAGGAAATTAAAAACCATTTGTAGAATGGGGGAGACTTGGTTTTCTGGCAAAAAAGACTGCCATGTGAATAATGATGTAGATGTTTTCTCTAGAGAGGATCGGTAGTTAGGAATTAGAGGAAATAAGAGCCTTCAAACACCTGCTGCTGATTAGCAAGGAACAGGGCTTCCATGGTGGAAAGCAGTCTGGGGGCAAATACCAAATATTCGGTAATATAACAGATAGTACATTTCCATTTATTAGCATTCTAGGCTTTTGTTGCACTGGATAACTGAATAAAAGCTTTCTCAACTCAGAAAAAATTAGAATTGACTTCAGAGCCTGTGCTTTCAAAGAGCAGTTTACATCAGACTATTTATATGTTACATACCCCCAAAGTTGTCATCACACTCCAAAGATGGTCAAATGGCTCTCTCTATAAAGCCATTAACAGGACTTCCCTGGCAGTCCAGTATGCTTAAGACTCCAGGCAGCCACTGCAGGGAGCATAGGTTTAATTCCTGGTCTGGAACTAAGATTCCTAATGCTGTGTGTCATGGCCAAAAAAATTTTTAAGTAATAATAAAATTAAATGACTAATTAGGAAATGTATCTCTTGCCTCTACAGTAGAGAAAATGTAACTTTGGAAGAGTCTCAGTGGAGGGAGGTTTTTATCCTTTGATATGTAAGTTGACAGAAAAAAAATAACACTAGGAAGCAGATAGACAAGCCATTTGTTTTCTCAATCTCAAATGGAAGTAACAAATTACTATAATGTAAATGAAAAAAGGAAAGAGTAACATAAATAATGCAAGATATTAATAATATTCAATATTTATCCACTGTAGCACCCTGATGCATTATGGGGAAATAAAAAACAAAACATTGGGACATATCCATTGAACCCTCAATTTTATACTCTCAGAGGTAACTGAGGAAATATAAGCAAACAGATGACTTAAAGTGTCTTCTGTTAGATGTATGTTGTGATAGAGACATAGCTGTGGAGATCATACCTGTGGGTCTTAGTTGCTTTGTAGGAGGAATTAGCAAAGGATCTGTCAACTGGGAAAAAAAAAAAAACACTGTGAGAGTTGCAATTAAGTTTTATCTAGGGAAAAATGAAGACCATAGCCCCAGAGACAGCCTCTCAGATAACTCCAAGGAACTGCTCCAGAGAGGTAGGGGGAAAGTCAGTATGTAGGTGATTTTAGTGAAGGGGGATACATGCAGTCAGGCACACATTTCAACAGAAGGCTGCTGCTAGTCACAAGGAGCAGATGTCTCCTTTAATGATTTTAGTGCTCTTCTAAATATGAGAAGATATAAGAAATTGTGTTCATAAAACCTCCTGAAAATGGATATCTGAAGGCCTGTCCTATCAGTTTTTCCCAGAGCACAGAGTGCCTCGTTCCTGACTGTAGTGGGAATTTCTAATAATGTACTTTCACAACCTTGAGAAATTCCACAGAAATAGCACCTGGAAAAACAGCATATAATAAGAAACTGTGTTAATGATTATCTTTCATGTTTTTCTTAAGAATAATCTCCTTGTTACAAACTCCAAGGCCAGACCCAGAAGGGAGTATGATTGGGAGCATGGTCCTTGGAACACTGGGTCAGCGTTAGGTATGAACACTCCCTACGCATTCGCTGATTGTTACTGAGACTATCCCAGAAGGGAACGACCTGGGGTATAAACAAGGAGATCTGGACTATGTCGATGTAGTGTCTTGGGAAAGATAGATCAAAGAAAGTTTTGTAGTCTGCAATTAGATATAAAAGCTGGACTCTCAGTGGACTCTGCACCTCAGTCCAATAGAGGCTGCAGATGCCCTGACCCACTGCACCAGATTTTGTGTTCTGTTTTCATTCTCGTCGCTTGCTCCTGGACCTTTAGGGCAACACCTGATCTCCACCCTGAACTCCTTTCAGGGTGTGTTGAAGGTCAGCAATTGCAGTGACAAGTGACTCCATTATTGTAGAACCAGATGGCAAGCATCAGTTTTTAGCTGGCAGTTCCTAAGGAAAGGAGCCACACCTTTTTTTTTTTTTTTTTGTAGATAACCAGATGGTAAATATTTTAGTCTCTGCTATAGTCCCTGTCACACCTACTCAACTCTGCCGTTATAACTAGCATGAGAATGTCCATAAAGCATTACTTATCAAAAACATTCACAAAACAAAATGTGGTATAGAGTTTAAGTCCATTTTTGTGAACACACACATACAAGTCAACAGACATAAATTTGTTTATGAAGCGCTTACTATAAGCCATGAAATTAAAAGAGGCTTGCTCCTTGGAAGAAAAGCTATGGCCAACCTAGACAGAATGTTAAAAAGCAGAAACATCACTTTGCCGACAAAGGTCCATATAGTCAAAGCTATGATTCTTCCAGTAGTCATGTACAGATGTGAGAGCTGGACCATGAAGAATGCTGAGTGCCAAAGAATTGGTGCTTTCAAACTATGATCTTGGAGAAGACTCTTGAGAGTCCCTTGGACAGCAAGATCAAACCAGTCAATCCTAAAGGAAATCAACCCTCAATATTCATTGGGAGGACTGATGCTGAAGCTCCAATACTTTGGCGACCTGATGTGAAAAGCCAACTCATTTGAAAAGACCCTAATGCTGGGAACAACTGAGGCCTGGAGGAAAACGGGGTGACAGAGAAGGAGATGGCTGGATGGCATTATCGACTCAAAGGACGTGAATTTGAGCAAACTCCGGGAGATAGTGAAGGACAGGGAAGCCTGACATGCTGCAGTTCATGGGGTCGCAAAACGTCGGACATGACTTAGCAACTGAACAACAACACCTATGAGCTACACACTACTCCCATAGAGAACAGGACAGCATCCAGACCATCATGATGGAGTGTATATGCAGTAAAGGGTTAGCAGTGTTTTTTTCCTATCAGTTACAATGATCAGATTTTACTTTCTTAATTAAAAAATCATAAAGCCATTATCCTACTCAAATATTTGAACCTTTTTTTTTTAGTTATCAGCATTATGAATTAGAACTAGATAAAGAACATAGAGGATAGAAAGATACTTTCCTTAAAAAAAAACAGAGATTGAGAGGGAGAAATTAAACCTTTTACATTTCTCTCATGATTTCCTGGGCTTTCCCCAATGGCTCAGCAGTAAAGAATCTACCAGCAATGCAGGAGACTCAGGCTCGATCCCTGGGTCAGGAAGATTGCCTGGAGGAGGAAATAGCAACTCACTCCAGTATTCTTGCCTGGAGAATCCCATGGACAGAGGAGCCAGGTGGGCTACAGTCCAAAGGATCACAAAGAGTCAGACAAGACTAAACACACACAACATTTCATGATTTTCTAGTTTCTCATGACCCAGTTGGGGCTTCCCTGGTGGCTCAGATGGTAAAGAATCTGCCTGTAATGAAGGAGACCTGGGTCCAGTCCCTAGGTTGGGAAGATCCCCTGGAGAAAGGAATGGCAAACCACTCCAGTATTCTTGCCTAGAGAATCCCACGGACAGAGGAGCCTAGCAAACTATAGTCCAATCTGAGATTTTCAATGATAATTTTTCAAAGAAAGTTTTTACATTTGCAACTTCTTTTTAAGGAGAGTTTACTGACCTTTTAAAATATTTATTTATTTCATTTATCTGGTTATGGCTTGTGGGCTCTCTCACTGTTTTCAGTTAGTTGCTCCTCAGCCTATGGGATCTTAGTTCCCCCACCAGGGATCAAACCTATGTCCCCTGCATTGCAAGGCAGATTCTCAACCACTGGACCACCAGGGAAGTCCCTACATTTTTATCTTAACAGCAGTGAACTTGACTCTCATACAAACTGCTCACTTTTATACTGACATCCTTTCCCCTTTCTTGAGTGTTTGAATTTTATTCATGTTTCTCTGTATACCTCAAGGAACCTTTTAGGATAGGTTTGCAGGTGGTTTATTCTCTGAGAAATAACGTGATAGTTTTCCCTCTTAACCACTGTGGAATGGCATCTTGTAAAAGAGATTCTTGAAGCCAGCCTATAATTATTTGACTGTAATCTAGTATATCTATTTTTTAGATCCTCACACATTTTTAGTTGTCTAAAGTGTAGATTTCTATTTCATATATTGACTCATGTATGCATGCTAAGTCGAAAATGTTACTCACTCAGTCACGGTGAACTCTTTACTCCCCTGTGGACTGTAGCCCACCAGGCTCCTATGTCCATGGGATTCTCCAAGCAAGAATACTGGAGTGGGTAGCCATTCCCTTCTCTAGGGGATCTTCCCAACCTAGGGACCAAACCCGGATCTTTTGCATTGCAAACAGATTCTTTACAGTCTGAGCCACCAGGGAAACCCCCTTGGGAGTAGTCTATTATATCAACATGTTAGATGCTCACAAAATTATGCCTAATATAGATATATAGATTTCTATTTCATATATGTATAAAACATCCGGTCACCTATACACACACACAGAGTTTATTTTATATTTATATCTCTCTTAGAAAACACTGTGTTTTGCTTCTCTTCTTTGACTTTGTTTCCTGACCCTCAGTAACTTTCTCAGATCAATGGGGAAGTTTTTTCTTTTATTTCAACTCTGTCCCTTCATTTCTTTTATAGTTCCTATAGTGTGGTCTCTGTGATTCCATTTGTGTCTCCTAGATTTGTCGTCCTTACATTCCATTTTCTCTCGTCATTTTTAATATCCTTATCTTTTTTATTTGAGTTCTGGGTAAATGCCTCGAGTTTGTCTTCTGCTCTACCCATTCAGTTTTTCACCATATCCTATTTTTAAGACCCATCTTGCACTGATGTTTTCACTTTGGTAGTCAGATTTTCCATCTTCAGTCAGTTTTTCCTAAACTTGGATTTCACCCCCCCCACACACTTCTGAGTGCTCACTCTAGTATCATGATGGCATTTTTTAAAAAAATCTTTATTGTTAACATGAATCAGAAATTGTATATAGTAAATCCACTTCAGATTGTTCCTGTTGATCTTTTCTTGAGCTGCAGTCTCTTTTCTTATGTTCAGTGATTTTTCTGCTTGCTCATCCTTAGAAATAAAGACCTGCTTGCCAATATAATGATTAATATAAGTCATGGCCTAAATCAGCCAGCATTCCTGAAAAGACTATTCACACTTTAAAGGGAGAAGAGTTTTTTTTTTTTTTTTTAATATCACTGCTTTACAATGTTCTGTTCATTTCTGCTGTACAATGAAGGGAATCAGCTATATGTATTCACATATCCTCTCCCCCTTGAACCTCACTCCAACCCACCCCTCTAGGTCGTCACAGAGCACTAAGCTGAGTTCCCTGTGCTATACAACAGCTTCCCACTAGGTTAACTGCTTCACACATGGTAGTATACATATGCCAATCCTAATCTCCTAATTCATCCCACCTTCCCCTTCTCTGCCTTTGTCTACATGTCTGTTCTCTCCATCTACATTTCTATTCCTGCCCTGCAAATGGGTTCATCTGTACCATTTTTTATATTCCATATGTATGTATTTAATACGGTATATTTGTTTTTCTCAATTTTCATGACTAAAGTCAACAGCCTGTGAAATGGAAGAGAGATGGCTATAAGGAAACCCCCAGTGCTTTTCTCCCAACCGTGAACCTCAGACATACCCTATTCTTTCCTGTGGCCTTTGGCTGGGGGATAACCCTCCAGCAGCCACTAGCCTTCCACTGTGGGCGGGCATTCAGAGCAGAAGCCACATTTGTACCCCATAACCAAACCTTTTTCTGCTTTGTCTCCCACAGGATCGCTCGCATGATTCGTCAGGAAAGAGGCAACGCCCTGCTGGTTGGAGTGGGAGGCACAGGAAAGCAGTCTCTTACAAGGCTCGCAGCTCATATATGTGGTTATAGATGTTTGCAGATTGAGTTGAGCCGGGGATATAATTATGACAGTTTTCAGGAGGACCTGAGGAAGCTGTACAAACTGGCTGGTGTAGAAGACAGGAATATGGTTTTCCTCTTCACAGACACCCAGGTACATATTTAAATAACCAAAGAGCAAGAACAGGGAAGGGAAAGGCTACCCACTCCAGTATTCTGGCCTAGAGAATTCCATGGACTGTATAGTCCATGGGGTCACAAAGAGCTGGACACTACTGAGCGACTTTCACACAAAAACAAGAACAGGAAAAGGACACGTGTTATAATCGCACCTGTCCTTCAAATAGCTTGTATGAATGATGTAGTTCAGGGAATCTTCCCATCTCATAACAGAGTTCTTGGACCTTATAAAATACTACTTCTTTTAACAACTATTACTTCCATCTTTAAATTCTACATAAGAAAATGTAAGCAGAGGTTCAGAGCATTAAGAAGGGACTTAACTTGGAGAGGAAGGACGTAGACAGCAGAAGGTGATAAACTATTTCTGTGGAAGTAAATATAAAAAAGTAATTCCCTAAGTGAAATCAATTAGGGAGATATGCTTTGCTCAAGAAAAGGAAAAAATAATGGCTATATTTTAGTTGAATTAACTTTAAAGTAGGATTACATTCATGTCTACCACAACCAATTTAACTGATTTTGAATTTATTCTCTAATAAAGTGGCTCAACTGCTAAAGAATCCGCCTGCAATGTGGGAGACCTGAGTTTGATCCCTGGGTTGGGAAGATCCCCTGGAGAAGGGAAGGGCTACCTACTCCAGTATTCTGGCCTAGAGAACTCCATGGACTGTGTAGCCCATGGGGTTACAAAGAGTCAGACACGACTGAGCGACTTTCACTTCACTTCACTTCATTTTCTACATTGATTACACTTGGGTATTTTAATATTAGGGAAAATAAATAACTAATAAGGACATACTGTACAGTACAGGGAACTCTACTAAATATTCTATAATGGCCTATATGGGAAAAGAATCTTTAGAAAGAGTAGATACAGGTATATGTATAACTGATTCACTTTGTTTGACACCTGAAACTAACACAACATTGTAAATCAACTATACTCCCACAAAAATTTTTAATACATATATATAAATTTTAATTAATTTTTTAAACAGAAATCATCCAGAGAATAAGTGATAAATCTGACATATAAATATTTTAACTTCATTTCAGTTTCCAAAGCACTGTAAACATGACTAAGTATGATCACAAAATAGGAAACACATATTTTTATCATATATTTTTAACATATGTTACATGCAGTGAGCTTATATCTGAGTTTGTAAATATCTTTTACAAACGAGAATTGAATATGTGGCCACCAGCAGCCCCCTGCCCTGGGCCCTGCACATGGAGGCACCGCTGAGGACGGCAGTGACCCTTGCAACCCCTGCGAACCTTCTGCAGTGTTCGCAGAGTGCGCATAGTAGTTGATCCTGTGGACCCCAGTAGCCTGAGTGGAAGAGACATAACCTTCACATACCACATGCCCCCGCATCCGATGCCCTGCCTCCCTAGACCTGGAGTCTAACACCCCAGTGTGCCCCAAGCTACAGGTAAAAGTCTTCCCTTACCAAAGTCATCCCATGAAATCTGGACGATCTGACTGCTGCTTCGAATACACTGACACTACTTACGTCTACAGGGATCGTGAAGAATCAGGGGAAGGTAACTCCATGGTAACCCTCCTATAACTGGCCCCAAGAAATGGAGATCCACAAGCTGGCCCACAAAGAACTCAAAATAATCATTCAAAAGGTTCTCTGAGAGTCGCAAGAGAACACAGATAAACAATTTCATGACATCAGGAAAATAATGCAAGAACAAAGTGACAGCAAGTGACATCACCAAGATGGCCATGTAGCTCAGTCCCCACTTAGCTCCCCCTCACAAGAACAACTCACAATCATTCATGGATAAGACATGGAGAAAGTCCTAGGACACGGGGGTGAGGCCGAAGCATACCCGCATGCCACAGAGACTGAGACCATGTTAGAAGGATAAGAGGAGCAGTTACACACTGACCTCACTGCCCTACCCCCAGGCCATCGCAGCATCACATTAAGAGGTCTCCCCCGAGCCTACCAGTTCCTCCAGTGGGAAGAAAGAGGCCAAGATGGACATCCTGCTCCCCGGTATTCTGGGCCACGTTGGGGTTTCACTCCAGTCTCGAATCACAGAGATGGTGAGAAACTCTGCAGCCCTTGACCCCTAGGAATCCAGTTGTGACATAGAAGGCTTGAGGATATAATAACCAGCACTCCGATCATGACAGACCAAGTTTTTACCCTCAGCACCCAAGTAATGGTCCAAGCCAGCAGCTTTACTCATGTGCAGAGTCAGTCTGACCAAGGAGCTCAGCAGATGCAGATCTGCCTGATTCCAAGTCCTCAAATGAACTGCCTTGCCAGCCCTGGAGCCTGGTCAGGCCTCCCACTCACCCAGGCAGGGGAACTAAGTCACACTCTGCTCTCTGCTGAGTGTACTTCTTGGCCCTTCCCAGTCAAAGAACCTGACCAGAACACCTGGAAAGCTGTGTAGCCCAGCAGTGCTTAGGAGAGTCTGGCAGGAAGAGCAGATCATCCACACAGCAAAGCCAGTGACCCACTCAGCCAGGCAGGATGGCTAGAGTCAAGACCACAGACATCCTTGTTGCACATGAAGCCGGTTATTCCACTCTGCCAGGACAGGAAAGCTAATTCCTAGTGCCACCTACTGCTAAGTATAGTACCCAGTTCTGATAGTCTAGGAAACCTGATCAGAGAACCCAGGGAATCACAAAGTTCATCCTATAGCCTTGCTCATTCAAAACCAAGTCGGAAGTCCTGTCCAACTGTTCTCAGCCAGTAGCATCACCTATGACCTCAGAACTCAGGCATTGTCCTCACCCCAAAATAGACACTGATAGCAAGTCCCACCTGCTCAAAGATGTTACCAGTTGACATGTCCAGAAACCCAAACTGAGCTGACTGGCAAAGAACAGTCTCTGCCAAAGTGGACCAATAAAATCTGGAAGGGGCCATCATTTACTCTTCTTCTGGGATTTTCTCTCATTCCTGGAAATGGCAATCCACTCCAGTATTTCTGCCTGGAGAATCCCATGGCTAAAGGAGCCTGGTGGGCTACAGCCCATGGAGTCACAAACAGTCAGACAGGACTGAGCCTCTAACACTTTCACTTTTCTTTTATTTGCAACATTCTCTTCTGTTGCCTCATTTTGCCTAATTCTGTTTTTATTTATATGCATTAAGTAGGTCATTCTCATTCATCATTGCTCTGTAAATAGTTGTAATTTTGGTGTGCCCGTGGGAGGAGGTGAGCTCAGGGTTATCCTGCTTTAACATCTTGGCTACTTCCCAAGATTGTTGTAGTTGTTCAGTCGCCAAGTTGTGTCTGACTTTTGCTACCCCATGAACAGCGGCACGCCAAGCTTCCCTGTCCTTCACTGTCTCCTGGAATTTACTCAGATTCACGTCCATAGAGTCAGTGATGCCATCCAACCGTTTCATTCTCTGTCGCCCTCTTCTCCTCCTGCCCTCAATCTTTCCCAGCATCATGGTCTTTTCCAATGAATTAGCTCTTGGCATCAGATAGCCAAAGTATTGGAGCTTCAGCATCAGTCTTTCCGGTGAATACTCAGGGTTGATATCCTTTAGTGTTGACTGGTTTGATCCCCCAAGGCTATCTTCTTTTAAAGATAAAATTAACTCAATGTGAATTTTAGATCATATGTTTGCTTTATAATGTATAGGAAGTAAATGTAAAACGGTTGACTAATTTATAATGACCACTCTGCTTTCTTCTACAGATTGTAGTGGAAGAGTTTCTAGAAGATATAAATAACATTCTGAACTCAGGTGAAGTGCCTAATTTATTTGAAAAGGATGAACTGGAGCAGGTTTTAGCAGCCACCAGACCAAGAGCAAAAGAAGTAGGAATTTCTGAGGGAAATAGAGATGAGGTAGGACATGTCAAAATGGTAATAAGATTTTGGAAAAGAAAAAGTTGTCTCAGCCTTTTTCCAGTCATCCACAAACCCTTTTAAGCAGTCCATGGGTAGAGTTTTTTCAGTGTAATTTGTTTTTAATCCTATGTACTTTATTTCCTACATTTAAAGCATTGGTTCATGAGACTTCTGGAGATGGTTAGGGAAAGCACAAAACAGAATCCCTACTACCTACAGAGGGTCATGCTGCTGCTGCTGCTAAGTCACTTCAGTCGTGTCCAACTCTGTGTGACCCCAGAGACAGCAGCCCACCAGACTCCCCCTGTCCCTGGGATTCTCCAGGCAAGAACACTGGAGTGGGTGGCCATTTCCTTCTCCAATGCATAAAAGTGAAAAGTGAAAGTGAAGTCGCTCAGTTGTGTCTGACTCCTAGTGACCCCATGGACTGCAGCCTACCAGGCTCCTCCATCCATGAGATTTGCCAGGCAAGAGTACTGGAGTGGGTTGCCATTGCCTTCTCCACAGAGGGTCATCATCCTATCCAAACTGGAAAGCTTCTCTTATCCTTCTTAAATACAAGTTTATTTCACACGCCCCCAGTGCCCTGCCTGAGGAGTTCAGTGCTTTTGATTCCATGTCCTGTCAGCAAGAGGGCTTCCCAGGTGGCTCAGTGGTAAAGAATCCTCCTGACAATGAAGGAGACTCAGGTTCAATCCCTGGGTCCATCAGGAAGATCCCCTAGAGAAGGAAATGGCAACCCACTGAAGTATTCTTGACTGGGAAACCCCATGGGCAGAGAAGCTTGGCAGGCTACAGTCCATAGGGTTGCAAAAAGAGTTGCACATGACTTCACAACTAAACAACAACAATAGCCTATCAGCAGAATTATGAAATGCATTCTCTTTCTCTCTCACACACACACACATGCACAAAACACAGCTGCGGTCCACTCTCATTTCTCCAACACTGTGCTAGATTCTCTAAGCCACTGTTTGTCTATCCCAGGTCTTTCTCTTCTTTCTGCATCTTATCCTTTTTGGCCACTCTTTCTCATATTATCTCTTCTGTGTCCTTTCATGAGAATTCCCTCCACTGCTAGGTCAGGACTTACGGGCACAGACAACTATTATAAGCAGAAGTGGCTTTAACATTGGGAGGGCTAAACAAAGGGATGCCATGCTGAATTCCTTGAAAATGATTATGAGATGACACTGTAGAAGTCAACAGTCAAGGACGCTCTGTGTCTGCCACTGTCATTCTGCTGAGCCAGGAAGCCTCTAACCCAGAATGCTACTGCTTCAGCTCCCAAGCCATGTGTCCCCCACCATGCTGGGAGGAGCTGAAGTAAGGAGCCATATCCAGTGATAGTGACAACAGGTCCATGCCATTTCTGCTGGGCTCTGCACCTGCAAAAACATTTGCCCTGCACCGTGTCTCTCTCTCCCAGTGGTCTTCTACCTCAAAGCAAAACTTTGTATGAACACACCTCTCCACTTTATTCAAGGGGTCTCTTAAATCCACTGATGAGGAGTACTCATATCCCATCCCAAACCCAAGTTGCAACAGAGTCTGAAAAATATCATTTAATCTTTTGAGTCTGCATGAGAAGAAGGGACTTGGAATGGGATGTTAAAACAATTCACGCATCCACTCCACAAACTTTAAATTTGCTATTGGTAGAGTCAGATGCATTAGCCAACACTTATTTTCATCATGGGTTCAGCCTTATTCTAAATTGAAAGTATCTTTCTTTTTGTCAGGTGTTTCAGTATTTCATCAGCAGAGTCCGTCAGAAGCTGCACATTGTGCTCTGCATGAGCCCCGTTGGGGAGGCCTTCCGGTCCCGATGCCGGATGTTTCCATCCCTTGTGAACTGCTGCACCATTGACTGGTTTGTCCAGGTCAGTGACATCACAACATATCTCTTTGAGAAGTTGGACTTGCTTGACTTTAATTTTTTTTATTAAAGTGTAATTGATTTACAGTGTTTCAGGTGTATAGCAAAGTGATTCAGTTACATATATATTCAGTTATATATGTCTGTACATATATGTATGTACACACATATATATATATATATATATATCGGATTATTTTCCATTTAGGTTATTATAAAATATTGAATACAATTCCCTGTGCTATACAGAAGGTCCTTGTTGTTTATCTGTTTTATATAAGTGAAAGTGTTAGTCACTCAATGGTGTCCAACTCTATAACCCCATGGACTGTAACCCACCATTCTCCAGGCAAGAACACTGGAGTGGGTAGCCATCCCCTTCTCCAGGAGATCTTCCCAACCCAGGGATTGAACCCCAGTCTCCTGCTTTGAGGGAAGATTCTCTACCATCTGCTGCTGCTGCTGCTAAGTCGCTTCAGTCGTGTCTGACTCTGTGCGACCCGTAGACAGCAGCCCACCATCTAAGCCACCTATATATAATTGTATGTATATGTTAATCCCAAATTCTCAATTTATCCCTGCCCCCACCTTTTCCCTTTAGTGACCGCAAGTCTGTTTACTATGTCTGTGAGTCTGTTTCTGTTTTGTAAGTTCATTTGTGTCATTTTTTTAGATTCCACATATAAGTGATATCATATATTTGTCTTTCTCTGTCCAACTTCACTTAGTAGGATAATCTCTAGGTCTATCCATGTTGCTTTTAAATGGCAATATTTCATTCTATTTTGCAGCTGATTAGTATTCCATTGTATATATGTACATATGTGTGTGTGTGTATGTATATCACATCTTCTTTATCCATTTATCTGTATCTGGACAATTAGGTCACTTCCATCTCCTGGCTATTGTAAATAGTGCTGCTGTGAATATTGGGGGCTATGTATCTTTTTGAATTAAAGTTTTTGTCTTTTTCAGGTATGTGTCTGAAGTTGCTTGATTTTAAAAAGGTAACACACTGTCCACTAAGAACTCAAGGGTACTTATATTAGCTTCAAAACCCACATGCAAGGGAATTTACTCACATGCAAGGGTTGACAATGACAATCATTGAACAAATGCAAATAGAATTTATAAAGAAGAGGAAACTATTAAATTTGTCAATGTAGAGGTTATCAATGATCTTGACAAGAGTTATTTCAATGGAGTGATGGGGGAATGACACTGTGAAAGGGCTGCACTCAGTATGCCAGCAAATATGGAAAACTCAGCAGTGACCACATAACTGGAAAAGGTCAGTTTTCATTCCAATCCCCAAGAAAGGCAATGCCAAAGAATGCTCAAACTACTACACAACTGCACTCATCTCACACGCTAGTAAAATAATGCTCAAAACTCTCCAAGCCAGGCTTCAACAGTATGTGAACTGTGAACTTCCAGATGTTCAGGCTGGTTTTAGAAAAGACAGAGGAACCAGAGATCAAATTACCAACATCCGCTGGATCATCGAAAAAGCAAGAGAGTTTGTTGCTTCTATTTCTAACCCTATTTCTACTTTATAGAAACCCTAACATCTATTTCTACTTTATTGACTATGCCAAAGCCTTTAACTGTGTGGATCATAATAAACTGTGGAAAATTCTGAAAGAGATGGAAATACCAGACCACCTGACCTGCCTCTTGAGAAACCTGTATGCAGGTCAAGAAGCAACAGTTAGAACTGGACATGGAACAACAGACTGGTTCCAAAAAGGAAAAGGAGTATGTCAAGGCTGTATATTGTCACCCTGCTTATTTAACTTATATGCAGAGTACATCATGAGAAATGCTGGGCTGGATGAAGCACAAGCTGGAATCAAGATTGCTGGGAGAAATATCATAAACTCATATATGCAGATGACACCACCTTTACGGCAGAAACTGAAGAGGAACTAAAGAGCCTCTTGATGAAAGTGAAAGAGGAGAGTGAAAAAGTTGGCTTTAAAGCTCAACATTCAGAAAACAAAGATCATGGCCTCTGGTCCCATCACTTCATGGCAGATAGATGGGGAAACAGTGGAAACAGTGTCAGACTTTATTTTTTGGGGCTCCAAAATCACTGCAGATGGTGATTGCAGCCATGAAATTAAAAGACGCTAACTCCTTGGAAGGAAAGTTATGACCAACCTAGACAGCATATTAAAAGCAGAGACATTACTTTGCCAACAAAGGTCCATCTAGTCAAAGCTATGGTTTTTCCAGTGGTCATGTATGGATGTGAGAGTTGGACTGTGAAGAAAGCTGAGCGCCAAAGAATTGATGCTTTTGAGCTGTGGTGTTGGAGAAGACTCTTGAGAGTCACTTGGACTGCAAGGAGATCCAGCCAGTCCATCATAAAGGAGATCAGTCCTGGGTGTTCATTGTAAGGACTGATGTTGAAGCTGAAACTCCAATAGTTTGGCCACCTGATGTAAAGAGCTCACTCATTGGAAAAGACCCTGATATTGGGAAAGGTTGAGGGTAGGAGGAGAAGAGGATGACAGAGGATGAGATGGTTGGACGGCATCATCAACTTGATGGACATGGGTTTGGGTGGAATCCGGGAGTTGGTGATGGACAGGGAGGCCTGGCATGCTGCGGTTCATGGGGTCACAAAGAGTCGGACATGACTGAGTGACTGAACTGAACTGATGGGGGAGAAGGTTCAAGAGAGGAGAAGGAAGAAGAATCAGAAACAAACCTTTCAAGGAGTTTTGCTCCAAAAGAGTACCAAGAGATGGGTAATAGCCGGAGGGGTATGTGAGGTCAAAAGAAAAGTATGTTTAAGTGGGGAACACAAGCAACACACGTGTGCTGATGGAAATGATTCAGAAAACAGAATTATATTGATGGTGCAGCAGACAGAGTTAGGCATTGCTGGACCTGACTGAATAGGCAAAAAGAGATGGGACGGAGTTCCCAGTGAAGGGGCTGACCTGGGCAGGGAGCACGCATAGCTCACCCCAAAGCATAAAATGCAGGTAGAGGGGAAGACAGGGTGAAAGCTCACTGAAATTCTATTTGCGTTGCTTCTATTTTTTTTAATTATGTGGGGAGCAAAGTCATGAATGGTGAAGAAGAGAGAGGAAGCGTTAGTAGTCTTAGGAAGTAACATAAGGTGTGAAATACTCGGGGGAATTAGAAGTGATGGGTGAGACAACACAGAAGTTTTTCTGGGCTGCACTAAGTACTCGCTTGAGCTAGTTGTCGTGAATTGACAATGAGACCAGTTAGCACAGCTATGAGTTTTTCTCTAGCTGTGCTAGCTGCATGATTGTAGACATGAGGGTAACAGAGAGTTGCACTTGACTGACGTTCAGCTGAGCTCAAAGTGTTAGGAGAGGAGCAAATGAGTTGAGGTAAACAGGACAGTGATTACACCAAATTCAAATTGTATAATAGGCAGAGTAAGGACATGAGATCCCTGTATGTGATTTTAGTTATGAAATTAAAAACAGCCATGTTTATTCATTCAGCCTAGACATTCATTCAACAAACTTAGACAGCATATTAAAAGGCAGAGATATTACTTTGCCAACAAAGGTCTATCTAGTCAAAGCTATGGTTTTTCCAGTGGTCATGTATGGATGTGAGAGTTGGACTGTGAAGAAAGCTGAGCGCCAAAGAATTGATGCTTTTGAGCTGTGGTGTTGGAGAAGACTCTTGAGCATCCCTTGGACTGCAAGGAGATCCAACCAGTCCATCCTAAAGGAAATCAGTCCTGAATATTCATTGGAAGGACTGATGCTGAAGCTGAAGCTCCAATACTTTGGCCACCTGATTTGAAGAACTGACTCATTTGAAAAGACCCTGATGCTGGGAAAGATTAAAGGTGGGAGAAGAAGGCGATGACAGATGATGAGATTATTGGATGGCATTACTGACTCAATGGACATGAGTTTGAGTAAGCTCTGGGAGTTGGTGATAGACGAGGATGCCTGGCATGCTGCAGTCCATGGGGGTCACAAAGAGTTGGACACAACTGAGCGACTGAACTGACTAACTTATCCATTCAACCAACAGTAGTTATTGAATAACTTCTATGTAGCAGACACTGTGCTGGGGTCAGCAAATGCCGACCCAGACGCTCATCTGTTGAACACAGCCATTCAGTTCATGAAACATCATGGACACAAGTAGGAGTAACAGTGAAGGGGAGCCAAGGTGAGGAAGAGTTGCAGAGAAATGCATTTTTCTTAATAGTTAAACCATGCATTATGGAAATGAGCAACTGACTTTCCAAATCATATCTTTATTTACAGTGGCCCAGAGAAGCACTTCTTTCTGTATCAAAGACGTTTTTCTCAAATGTTGATGCCGCAAATGAAGAAATGAGAGAAAAGCTTTCCCTCATGTGTGTGAATGTCCACCTGAGTGTCTCCAATATGGCGGAACGCTATTATGTGGAGCTCCGAAGACGGTACTACACAACACCCACTTCCTACTTGGAACTCATCAATCTCTACCTGTCTATGCTGACTGAAAAGAGGAAGCAGTTAGTTTCTGTAAGTTTAATATTATTAATTAAAAAAAAAAATTTTTGGCTTGGTCTCAAAACCTTTACCAGAATGTGTAAGATCTATGTGCCATCTTGCCTGTTGGACATCTCTCCATCCTAACATGCCCTTGACAACCTACAATAGGACCAAAAAGTATATTGTGTTGGTCATTTAGAGGCCTTGCCCTTCCTTAATATTTTGTCTTCTATCATTTACGTAAGATTCCTTGACTCAGGGATGTGATATGGACATTGTAACAGAATTAAATTAAGCCCATATCTAGCCACCTCTGCAGTGTTTAGTAAGAAGGAAAACTTTTGGTTTAGTAATGGAGATGGGAGTTTGGTTGTCTTACCTATCAGTGGTTCCCATTCAGAGCAAGGACTCATGTCAGGCAGACCAGGTAGCACCTCCATTCTGACTCTTCCTGAACAACTTGGAGCAGGTTTTGTAACTACTCCAATCTTAGTACAAAATAAGGTTTTTAAAAATCTGTATCTACCTCTTGGATTGTTGTAGAATTTAAATAAGGTACTGTCTGTGAAGTATTAGAATATGATCTGATACAAATAAGTGCTCAGAATAGTTACTGTTTACTACATTGTCATCATTGTAATCATCATTAACATGACCTAAAATTTTCAACATTTTAAATAACAAAAATGAAATCATTTATCATTTAGATATTTTAAATGTTTTTCAATGGATATTACCTGGTAAATGTATGCCTAGTAAAATACTGTGACAGATATTTTTGAAACCAGCCTATTTGAGCCACCTTTTCTGTCTCATCCTCAAAAAAGTTATTTCCAGGTGGCTTCTTTACCAAATACTGCCCTTTGATCCTAGTCAAGGGTTTCCTACCCCTGTGGTCACCTCAGCAACCAGAGATAAGTATCTGGGACACTGTCTCCACTGGGCCTCAGCCCTGCTGGTCCATCCTAAGGAAACAAGCTCCCAGAGATGTGAACTCCAGGAATTTCTATCTGAACCTGTCCTTAATTCATTTACCATGCTACCAAGCTACCACAGAGGCTAAAAATAACACAGTGTGATCCCTCGGTGATGCCCTACTCCCGTGGCCAGGGGACAGGGATGCAAACCCACTGTGGTGAACTACAGGGCCATGTGTTCCTGTATGTTCAGTGTTAAGTATTACAAACTGATTCACTAATTCTGTGAATGCAAAATTCTAGCACATAAATCACATAGAGATACCAATAAACTCATAGTTTGTAATACTCAACATAATAGTTATTTTCTTTGTCTTTTAGGCACGTGAACGGGTAAAGAATGGTCTCACCAAGCTATTAGAAACAAATGTACTAGTAGATAAAATGAAATTAGATCTTTCAGCTTTAGAACCTGTCCTTTTAACAAAATCACAAGATGTTGAAGCCCTGATGGACAAATTGGCAGTGGATCAAGAAAATGCAGATCAGGTATGCAGCATCACCTGACAGTGGGTGAGGACACTTTGACCACCAGCTGACCCCTTACATACAATGATAAAGAACTGGACTTTCTAGATATGTTATTAAATTCAATTTAAATATGTTGCTAAAACAATGAACTGGTAGATCAGTTTAGCCATGCTTTTAATCCTGGCTCTCTCTCTCTGAGAACAAGGAAATGGGACAGAGAAAGTTGTAAGAAAAGTACAAGCTACAAGTATAAAGCATCCAGTCTTCTCCCAAGAATGAATTAGTTATTCATTCTTATGACTCTGTCTCCATTATTTTATCATCATGGCATGAGATGGACAAAGAAGAGTATAAAATGCAGTATACCTAATCTTCTTTCATCATTGGTCTGATTCAAAGGGGTAAATATAACTCACTATTATTTGCCTTGTTTTTTTTTTACTTTTTAAACTTTTTATTTTGTTTTGGGGTATAGCCAATTAAGAAACAATGTTGTAATAGTTTCAGCCGTACATATACATATATCCATTCTCCCCCAAAGCCACCTCCCATTCAGGCTGCCACAGAACATTGAACAGAGTTCCATGTGCTATACAATAGGTCCTTATTGGTTATCCATCATTCACTTTGTTTTTAAACACTGAAATTCACATACTGAGATCACTTGAGCACTCATGTTTCAATGATTAGGTCCGTAGCATTGTGCAAGAAGATGAAGCAATAGCAAAAGTGAAAGCCGAAGAGACTCAAGCCATAGCTGACGATGCTCAGCGAGATCTTGAAGAAGCGCTCCCTGCCCTCGATGCTGCTAACAAAGCGTTGGATTCCTTAGATAAAGCAGATATATCTGAAATCAGAGTTTTCACAAAGCCTCCAGATATGGTCATGACCGTGATGGAGGCCATCTCCATTCTCTTGAATGCCAAGTGAGTGCCTCACAATCACCCAATACAAAATGCCTGGTGGAATTTCTTTGCTTTTTTCCTTCCTTCTCATTTACATGTTTCATTCTTTCCTCCAGCCTCTCATTGATTCGATTAGTCATCCAACAAATTGATTGGTACTTTAAAAGTATTTTTTAATTAATTTATTAATTTTTATTTTTGGTCTTCATTGCTATGCGGGCTTTCTCTAGCTGTGGTGAGCAGGGGCTGCTGTCCAGCTCGGTTATAGTATGCCAGCTTCTCATTGTGGTAGCTTCTCTTGATGCACAGCACAGGCTCTAGAGCAGGCAGCCTTCAGTAGTTGTGGTGCTCGATCTTAGCTGGCCCATGGCACATCACGGAATTTGCCCAGATCATGTCCCCTTCATTGGCAGGCAGATTTCCAACCACTGGGCCACCAGGGGAGTTCCAATAGTATTTTTTTTAAATTATAAGTGACACACACATCACTAAACACCTATCTTTATAGCTTCTTTAGATTATCTTCGATTTTCTCTCTTGCTTAGAAATAACAATAGTAATAGTAGCAGTAAAACAAAACCCATTTTAGGTGGAAATTAACATAAATATCATTCTACAAATTTTGCAAGTCAGTTAGATACAAACAAAGTGAGTTTTTATAACTATAGCTCAACCAGTAAATGGGGCTTCCCTGGTGGCTCAGATAGCCTGAAATTCAGGAAACCCACATTTGATCCCTGGGCCAGGAAGATCCCTTGGAGGAGGAAATGGCAACCTACTCCAGTATACTTGCCTGGAAAATTCCATGGATGAGCAGCCTGGTGGGCTACAGTCCATGGGATCGCAAAGAGTCATACACAACTGAGCACCTAACACTTTCAACCAGTAAATAAGAACATTTTAGGAAACATCATTGTAAATATTAAAAAGAAAAAACAGGCTAGACACACTATGAAAGTAAATAGCATAAATATATGCCTAGAAAACAAAAGTAGTAACTCATGGTGCTCTTAAAGCCTAGCAAAATGCTTTCAGTAAATTGTGTTGTATTTCCTTTATAATAGGAAGACTCAGAGCAAGTTAAACTTGTTACATAACTAATGACATAGACAGTTGACGTTGTTGTTGTTCAGTCATTAAGTAGTGTCCAACTCTTTGCAACCCCATGGACTGAAGCATGCCAGGCTTCTGTGTCCTTCACTATCTCCCAGAGTTTGCTCAAATTCAAGTCCGCTGAGTTGGTGATGCCATCCAACCATCTCATCCTGTCATCCCCTTCTCCTCTTGCTCTCAATCTTTCCCAGCATCAGGGTCTTTTCCAATGAACTAGCTCTTTGCATCAGGTGGCTAAAGTATTGGAGCTTCAGCATCAGTCTTTCCAATGAATATTGAAGATTGATTTCCTTTCGGGTTGACTGGTTTGATCTCCTTGCAGTCCAATTCCATGAAATCATGCATAATTGACATATATCTGTAGAATAATATCTTAACGTTCTCAAAGGAATACATTTCTTTTGTTACATTCCTTTATTGCAATGCTATTAACTTACCATTTGTGTCTTTTAGACCTGACTGGCCAACAGCAAAGCAACTTCTTGGTGACTCTAACTTCCTAAGAAGGCTTTTAGAATATGATAAGGAAAATATTAAGCCTCAAATCCTGGCAAAACTTCAAAAGTATATTAATAATCCTGATTTTGTGCCTGAAAAAGTTGAGAAAGTATCCAAAGCATGTAAATCCATGTGCATGTGGGTAAGAGCCATGGATTTGTATTCCCGAGTTGTCAAAGAAGTCGAGCCAAAGAGACAGAAACTCCGTGCTGCGCAGGTATATTGTCTGTGTTGTGATATCTTATAGAATCAACGACCATGATCATCAGACATTCAAGCTTCTTTTGTGGTGCCACTGAGACCCTATGCAATATAGATAGTAATCATGCTCTTGAAGATTATTTTTCATTTTCACAAAAGTGTTAGTCGCTCAGTCGTGTCTGACTGTGATCTCATGGACTGTAGCCCACCAGGCTCCTCTGTCCATGGAATTCTCCAGGCAAGAATACTGGAGTAGGTCGCCATTCCCTTCTTTAGGGGATCTTCTCAACTGAGCAGTTGAACCTGGTCTCCTGCATTGCAGGCAGATTCTTTACCATCTGAGCCATCAGGGAAGACCAGAGTAGCTAGTAGAGATTGTTATTTCACGTTCCCAGTGCTGTGGGTCCGGTTTGATCCCTGGTTAGGGAACCAGATCTCACACACTGCAATTGAGAGTTTATATGCTGCAACTAAAGATCCCACATGCCACAACTATGACCCAGCATAGCCAAATAAATAAGTAAACATTTAAAAAAAAGAAAGATTCAAACATGAACAAGTGTAGCTATATTTCAATATAACTTTATTTATGGTCATTGAAATTCAAATCATATAATTATCATGTGTTATGAAATATTATTCCTTTGATTTTTTTTTCCCTAACCATTTAAAACTGTAACCACACAAAAATAGGTAGCAGGCTGGATTTGGCCTGCAAGCCATAGTTTCAGACCTCTCCTCTAGAGAACTAGTTAGGAAAGATTAGTTTTCACTATTGCATGAATATTTCATTTGTTTTATCATTTTTAAAATACTTATTTGTTTTTAGCTGTACTGAGTCCTCATTGCTGTTCAGACCTTTTCTCTAGCTGTGGTGAGCAGGGTCTACTCGGTGCACAGGCTTCTCATTGCAGTGGCTTCTCTTGTCGTGAAGCATGGGCTCCAGGGCTCATGGTGTTCAGTAGTTGCAGCACATGGGCTCAGTAGTTGCAGCTCTCTGGCTCCAGAGTTACAGGGAAGCCTTGGTTTATCATTTAAAGTGAATAGTTCATTATAGTAACTAATTCACCTCCAAATGCTTAGTACATCTGTTTTGCTAATCTTTCTATGATTCATTGGGCTTTGTTTTGTTCTGTTTAGTCCTCCTCTTATATTTTATTCTACTTTATATTTGGTTTAATTTTGTATATCATATCAAAATCTTTTAGAACAAAATCTTTTGGGGAGAAAGAGAAAGTAAATCTGATTTTTTAAAAAATAGCCCATTATAAATGGGCAAATTCAACCCTGTTTGGAGCTTATTCTTAAAATATTTCTTGATTTTATTAGGCTGAACTTGATATCACTATGGCTACTTTGAAAGAAAAGCAAGCATTACTAAGACAAGTGGAAGAACAAATACAAGCCTTACAAGATGAATATGACAAAAGTGTGAATGAGAAAGAAAGTCTGGGTAAGTAACTATAAAATCTGTGTTGGTTAGGAAATGCCAGATTTTCCAAAGGAGGCAGTGTTTTCAGGCAGTCAGATCTCAGTTTCCATCCAACATATGGGCGTATTTGCATTAGATGGATGGCCTTAACCTTCAAGTATAACATTAGAAGAACTGAGTACATTGTATGCATTCAGCTTCTATGTCTGAATAAGACAGAGCAGCACGTGAATTTGATCCAGAAAATAAATACTACAGGGACAAGAAGAGAGCTCTGTCTTCAGCCAGAAGAAAGGAGTATCAAAAAGGGGCTCTCTGTCACAGATGTGAAGAACAAACATATGGATACCAAGTGGGAACGGGGAAGGATGAATTGAAAAATTGGGATTGAGATATACGCACTGTTGATACTACGTATAAATTCATATCAGACTCTGCGACTGTAGCCCACTGGACTCCTCTGTCTATGGAATTCTTCAGGCAAAAATACTGGAGGGGGTTGCCATTTCCTTCTCCAGAGGATCTTCCTGACCCAGGGATCCAACCCAGGTCTTTTGCATTGCAGGCAGATTCTTAACTGTCTGAGCCACCAGGGAAGCCCCCATAAAATAGATTACTAAGGAGAACCTACTGTATAGCACAGGGAACTCTACTCAGTGCTCTGTGGCGACCTAAAAGGGAAGGCGATCCAAAAAGGATGGGATATATGTATATATATGGCTGATTCACTCTGTGGTACAGCAGAAACTGACACAGCTGTGTAAAGCAACTATACTGCAATTTAAAATTAATTAATTTAAAATAAAGTGAAAGGAACTCTCTGCATAGGCGATTCAAAGCACTTGGACTTGGCTCTGAAATGAGAACTTGGGCTAAATTGGCCTGAGGTTTCCCAGAGATGTACTGACATCATTAACCAAATAATGGTCATTCTGCTATAAGCAGAAGCAGATGAGTAAACTTCTTATACTGTAGGAAAATACTGAATGACATAACCTGATTTTCTTTCGATTTTCTAGCAAAGACAATGGCACTGACCAAAGCACGTCTGGTACGTGCTGGAAAGCTGACGGCTGCGTTAGGAGACGAGCAAGTCCGATGGGAAGAAAGCATCCAGAAATTCAACGAGGAGATATCGAATATCGTTGGGAATGTGTTCATAGCAGCAGCTTGTGTGGCCTACTACGGGGCCTTCACAGCCCAGTACAGGCAATCGGTGAGCAAACGTACTTCCTGTGAGGACTGAGAAGCAGCTGATACTGCGGGAGGCGGGATGTGTGCGTCATTTTTCTGGATTTAAACGGAGGTTCTCTATAATGGAAACTTAGGTCTACATTCCACTACCCACCACCTCCCCTATTGTTCTTCAGTCACTAAGTCATGTCTGACACTTTGCTACCCCCTGAACTGCAGCACACCAGGCTTCCTTGTCCCTCACCATCTCCCAGAGTTTGCTCAAACTCATGTCCATGGAGTTGGTGATGCCATCCAACCATCTCATCCTCTGTCACCCCCTTCTCCTCCTGCCTTCAGTCTTTCCCAGCAATCTTTCTGAGCTTCAGCTTCAGCATCAGTCCTTTTATTGAATATTCAGAATTGATTTCCTTTCGAATTGACTAGTTTGATCTCCTTGCAGTCCAAGGGACTCCCCTGTACCCTTAGGCTTTCCCTAACACAGTCCTTCTTTTCCTCTCCTGTCTTAGAAAGTTACTCACAGCTTTGCTTACACAACACAACAACCTGGGAGAAGAAAAAGAGACAGGGAGTCTCCCACCCCTAGGATCAGAAGTGGCACCAAATTCAGCCAGGATGAAGTGTTCTGAATTGCTGAGGCTGCTACACAGGCTCAGCAATGGGAAAGAGCAGGGATTATTTGGAGATATTTGCAAAACACTTTTATGAAATGCCTTTCAAAACATGTTTTGCCCTGACCTTGAGTTCTAAAACCTAGTTGGTGTGAGACTCATAGAGACTCTCCAGGAGCTCAAGGGTCAATTGATTCTAATCAAGCAAGGGGGCCAGGAGTGCTGTTGCGGGAGACAGGTCCCTGTTGTGCGTGTCTGCACCACTCATTGACGGAGGTGAATGCTAATAGCCTCTGCCTCATCTGCTAATTCTCAGGATCACCCAAGGTCATTGTGGGAACCCCCAACTTCTCCACGTGGTCTCAGACTCTCCCCAGAGTGAAGACTACCATGACACCCCCTGTGTTTTATACTTGAGAAACCTGGGGTCCCAACAGCACGTATGATGTGCCCAAAGCCACACCTAGCTAATGGTGTAGTTCTAGCCCCCGGATCTCCTAATTCTTTGTCCACTTCTTATGTCCTGGGCTCTGATTCCAGGATGCCTGTGGAGCCTGGTAGGACTTGTTTTGTGGACCCTCATTTACTAAGTGTTCCTGACTCATATACAAGTAAGCTTTTCTCCTTCTACAGCTTATAGAGAATTGGATCCAGGACTGTCAGTCTCTGGAGATCCCAATCAACCCCGACTTCAGTCTCATTAACACTCTCGGCGATCCCTATGAAATACGGCAGTGGAACACAGACGGGCTGCCCCGGGACTTGACATCAACGGAAAATGGCATTCTGGTTACTCAAGGCAGACGGTGGCCTTTGATGATTGATCCCCAAGATCAGGTGTGTAACCAGTTCTTCAGATGAAGAGCAGCTTATTAACTCTGCTTAATATCATTCTATTACAAATTCTAAAAGTAGGCTTCAGTGTACTTGTAAGATCTTGGACGTAAACCTACAAGGCCACCAAGATGTCTTCTAGTTCACATCCCTCATTTTATGGAGAAAGTAAAAAGGGAAGAGTCCAAGTGCTCTGCACACTTGATTTTAGTTGGTTTTATTTAGAGAGTTGACCATTTGTTTTCTGTTTTCTATGGGAGCAGAAATTCATTCCTGTATAGTCCTTGTCAGAGGAGTCAGAACGAAGTCAGTATGATGAATTTGGTGCTAGTGGTAAAGTATCTTCCTGCAATGCAAGAGACCCGTGTTCAATCCCTGGGTCAGGAAGGGAATGGTTATCCACTCCAGTATTCTTGCCTGGAGAATTCCATGGACAGAGGAGCCTGGTGGGCTACAGTCCTTGGGGTTGCAAGGAGTCAGACATGACTGAGCAACTAACATTTTCACTTTCACGTGATGAATTTGGGGCCAGCTTTCCTGGAATTTACTGAATTCCATTATCTGACTCCTAAGTCCTTGGATCAGTTGTTCTAAATGGCTGTTGTTTCATCGCTAAATCGTGTCTGACTCTTTGCAATCCAATGAACTGCAGCACACCAAGCTTCCCCTGTCCTTCACTATCTCCCAGAGCTTGCTCAGATTCATGTCCATTGAGTCAGTGGTGCTATCTAACCATTTCATCATGTTCTAAATGGGGTTTAGAAAATGGAGTCAATTTGAAAGCAAGGGAGACAACCTTGAACACCTTGTATGAGCTTTATTTTCATAGATGGATCTTGAACACCTTGTGTAAACGTTTTTTTTAACCTAGATGGTAAAATAAATAAATAAATCAATCTTTATTTGTCCCAAGTTTGAACAACAACAAAAAAGAATCCCAAACGTTAGAATTTAAAAGTGTTTTTATTTGCAAGGGGAGTGATTTTTCTTTTATTTTACATTCTTTTTAAATCAGAGTATAATTGACTTCCAATGTTGTATTAGTTTCAAGTGGGAATCTGTTATATATTCACTCTTTTTAAGATTCTTTTCCCATATAGGCCATTGCAGAGTACTGAGTAGAGTTCCCTATGCTATACAGTAGGTCCTTATTAGTGATCTATTTTATATACAGTAGTATGTATATGTCAATCCCAATCTTCTGATGTATCCCTCCCCTACTTACTCTCTTGGAAAAGTAAATAGGAATCCACTCCAGTATTCTTGCCTGGAAAATCCCATGGATGAAGGAGCCTGGCAGGCTACAGTCCATGGGGTCGCAAAGAGTCAGACACGACTGAGCAACTTCATTTTCACTTTCACTTACTTTCTGGTAACCATGTTTGCTTTCTAAATCTGTAATTCTATTTCTGTTTTCTAAATAAGTTCATTAGTACCGTTTTGTTTTAGATTCCACATATAAATGGTATCATATGATGTTTGTCTCTGACTTACTTCACTCAGTATGGCAATCTCTATATTTATCCATGTTGCTGCAAATATCATTATTTTTTTCTTTTTTGGGCTGAATAATATTCCATTGTATAGGTGTACCACATCTTTTTTTCATTCCTCTGTGATGGAAATTTAGTTTGCTTCCATGTCTTGGTGATTGTAAATAGTGCTGCCAAGAACAGTGGGATTCATACATTGATATATTTTCGAATTATTGTTTTCTCCAGATATATGCCCAGGAGTGGGATTGCTGGATCATATGACAACTCTATTTTTAGTTTTTTAAGAAATCTCCTTACTGTTCTCCATAGTGGCTGCACCAGCTTACATTCCCACTACCAGTGTAGGAGGGTTCCCTTTTATCTACACCTCCAACATTTATTGTTTGTAGATTTTTTTGATGATAGCCATTCTGAAGTGTATGAAGTGATACCTCATTGTAGTTTTGATTCACATTTCTTTAATAATTAGCAATATTGAGAATCTTTTCATGTGTATTTTTATCTATCTGTATGTCTTCTTTGGAGAAATGCTATATCTTCCACCCATATTTTGATTGGGTTGTTTGGTTTTTTCCTTGATATTGAGCTGCATGAGCTGTTTATATATTTTGAAGTTTAATTCCTAGTTGGTTGCTTCATCTGCAAATATTTTCTCCCATTCTGAGGGTTGTCTTTTCATTTCGTTTAATGAATGAAAACATTAAACAAAATATTTCCTTTGCTCTGTAGAATCTTTCAAACTTGTTTCTAGATTGAACATAGTTTCTAAACTTTAAAAACTTTCACATTTTTACAGACTGAAATGTCCTACTCTGTGCTTTCTCATACAGGCAAACCGCTGGATAAGAAACAAAGAAAGCAAAAATGGTTTAAAGATCATTAAGCTCACAGATAGTAATTTCTTACGCACACTTGAAAATTCGATCCGACTTGGTTTACCTGTCTTACTGGAAGAGGTTTGCTTTTTCACTTTTTTTTTTTTTTCCTTGTATTAGTTTCCAACCTTCAGACCATATCTGAAATCCTGTACAGGCAATGGCTACATTATGACAAAGACACCAGTCAGCTCCCTTTTATAAATGGTCAAACCAATTGCTTTGCTCCTTAAACAACACACTCTCATATGGGGAATGGTCTGTCACTGAACCAATTTTTGGAAGACACTGCTTTGGTGTGAAGTGGGATGGTCACTGTCTTCTGACACTGCTGATTCTCAGGCCTCGTGTGACTCTTGATCATTAGCAGCCCCAGAAATTCAAAGCAACAACCTCCTCAGGGCATGTCTCCTTGAACCACTGATGTGAAGCCAGTAAGGCACCCCAATAAGTATAAATATTATTTTCCACTTAGACATAAAGTTAGAATTCAGTTGAGTGGTATGGTATAAACTTTCACTTTTTAAAAAAAAAGTATAATTTTTTAAATCTTTGTGCTTTATTTCTTCAGAATCAAATCACTCCAAGAGTGGAGGTTTTTTAACCTGTTCATTCGTTCAACACACATTGTTTGAGAATCAATGACAAATAATACAAAGATGGTTCTTGCCCTTAATAAGTTGACTATCTAGTTGGGGACAGACAATAAACAGAGAAAAGAGAGAAAAAATGAGACAGAGGAGACGAAGAGAACTTGTGGTAGGGACTTCGAAGAGATAAACCCAGTGCTGACATAGCTAATAAGGAGGTAGGGTGGGGAGAGCTGACTACCGTCATGGTTACCAGTAGTAACATTTAAGCTGTGACCTGTATGAAGAGTTCACCATGAGCACTCAGAAAGATAGGCTTTCCAGGCAAAGAGGACAGCATGTACAGCAGCCTTGGACACAAAAGAAACTGGGTAACAGTTGTAGTTTATTTCCTTAATTTCCCATACTAGTTGTATAAGAGAAGAATGAGTAAATGAACACTGTGAGCTTAGTCTCGGTGTAACTGTGTCTAGCAGGATCTCTGCAGCTGCAGAATGGCGAGAAGCTCAGAACAGACCAAGGACCTGGGGCAGCTTAGCTGCAACCCTGGCCTGGTGCAGCTAATATTAGAAACAGGTACCACTCACTGATGGCTTCCCCAGTGGCTCAGCAATAAAGAATCCATCTGCAATGCAGGACATGCAAGAGATGTGGGTTTGATCCCCTGGAGGAGAGCATGGCAACCCACTCCAGTATTCCTGCCTGAAGAATTCCGTGGACAGAGGAGCCTCACAGGCTACAGTCCTTGGGGTTGCAAAGAGTCGAACACGACTGAAGCAACTTAGCACACACGCATCACTCACTGAATGCTTCCTATACACCGGACTCTGGTGGTGGTGTTTTATGTGTATGAACTCTTTGATCCACACTGCACCTTACAAGGTGGTTACTACTATTATTCCATTTTACCAATGAGGAATCCGAGGCACAGAAATGTGAAGTAAACCATTTGAGAAGCCTTGATTGTATAGAAAATCCACAGCAAGTTACCAGGCTCCCAGTCTGAGCTCCATAGAGCACAAGAATCCTCCATGTGTGGCTGTGACCTTGACCAAAATGGGCAAGGTTCTGTAATGGGTCCCAGGCCCCCATTTAAACCCTGAAGTTACGGGAGAGGGGGAGATCTCCAAAAATCTTTGGCAGGGAGTCTCTCTTGCTTTCTGTGAGTTAGTGTCACTCAGACTATACACCTAACTGCTTTCTACATTTGTGGGGTGATATTTTCAAACTTTGCCTCCACCCATTGGTGTGAAATAGAGTTAACCAATCTCAATCACTATCTTTTAATGAAATAATTTAGATTTTTATGTATTTTTAATTCATCTGCACTTATTACGACTTTTAAAGCTGGAATGTGAGTTAAGCACTACATTCACAAAACTTGCTCTGAGTTACTTTTCAAATGGCTTTCCATCATTCCTAGGTAGGCTTATAAATGTGCTACTCTAAAAAATATTTTTCTTTGGAAAACAAGTCCTATGGGTATTTATTTCCATTAAGCTGGTTTAGTTTAACATACTAATTTCTAGAGGCTTGGCTCATGCAGTTGATCACTACAGGGGATGGGAGGTTTGAAAAGCAGATTCCAGAAGATGAAAGTCACTTTAACAAGTTGTCGTTGTTCTTGTTTAATCGCTCAGTCCTGTTTTGTGACCCCTTGGACTGTAGCCCCCCACAGTCTCCTCTGTCCATGGGATTTCCCAGGCAAGAATACTGGAGCGGGTTGCCATTTCCTTCTCAAGGGGATCTTCCTGACCCAGGGATTGAACCTGAGTCTCCTGCACTGCATGTGGATCCTTTACCACTGAGTCACCAAGGAAGCCCAGCTTTAATGACTGTTTTTCTTTTAAATATCAACGTGTATATTAATACTTCAGAACACTTCAGTGAAAAGACCCAGTCCACTAAAAATCTGCTTGATAGCCAAATACTTCAGGCCACGAAGGTAATGTTGGTTACACACACCTTACAAGAATCACTACTTCAGTCCATTAAGCCAACATGAAAGTAGAAAAGAAAAACTAGCTCTGCTTTAGTGCCAAAAGTATCACAGTGTCACACTTAGTAGAAATAAATCTTATCTTCCCTTGTCGTACAGATTTGTAAATGTTAACAAAATTAAGGAAATACCTGAAAAATTACCAGAGGGAATGGAAACAGAATGTTGAACAGATAGCCAACTAATCCTCAAGTGGAGCTTCATCTACTTCCTCCATGAGGGACATGTCATAGAATAGACTTTTAAAAGCACAAAACTGGGGACTTCCCTGGTGGTCCAGTGGCTAAGACTCTGTGCTCCCAGTGTAGGGGACCTGGGTTCGATCCATGATTGGGGAACTAGATCCCATATGCTGCAACTAAAAAAAGAAGATTGTATGTGCTACAGTTAAGACCCAGTGCAGCCAAAAATAAGTATTTTTTTAAAAATAAAAATAGTAAAAAGCACAAAATTGTATTGTGGGTAATAAGGGAAACTTTTATCTCCTAAACCTTTATTTTAAGAAATTGCATGTTCAGGTACCACATCGCGATTTACAATAGATTTGTTAGCTATTGTTGTTGTTTAGCCTCTAAGTCATGTCCAATTCTTTGTGACCCCATGGACTGTAGCCCCCAAGCCTCCTCTGTCCATGGGATTTCCCAGGCAAGAATACTGGAGTGGGTTGTCATTCCCTTCTCCAGGGAATCTCCCTGATCCAGGGATTAAACCCAAGTCTCCCACATTGCAGGCAAATTCTCTACCACCTGAGCCACCAGAGAAGTCCAGGTCTTGTTAGCTATAAATTACATCAAATTTTGGCAGCTCCCAAGCCCCCATCACATACAAGCTGATATAAAGATGTTCATCATGGAGATTGTTGGCAATGCCTACATGTCCATGTTCTTACCAACAATCAGATTTGCTTTGAGGGGGGTACAAATTACTATCATGTAGAGTAGAGATCTACAAACTTTCTGTGAAGAGCCAGATATTTTGGGTTTTTCAGGTCACATACTGTATTCTTGCCTGGAGAATCCCTTGGACAGAGGAGCCTGGTGGGCTGTGGTGCATAGGGTCACACAGAGTCAGACATCACTAAAGCAACTTATTATGCATGGTCTGTCTATACATATTCTCTGAACAAATACTCTTCTTTGTTTTGTTTACTTTGGGGGTTTTGTTTATTTGTTTTACAACCCTTTAAAAAGATAAGAATCATTCTTAGCTCAAAAACTATACCAAAACAGGCCCCATTGGGCCAGATTCAGCCTGCAGGATGGAGTTTGCCTGCTCCTGACCTAGAAAAACCATGAAGGAGAACAGAGTTTCCTTTGTCTGGGACCTGTTCAAGGACCACCCTATGGATTCTTCTATCTTAGCTGCTTTCTCCTGGGGATGAATTGTGTATAAATTTAGCCTAAATAAATATATAACCTTCCTATTTCTTATCTCTAGAGTATCAAGGAAACAAACTCTGGAAAATGTATACTGTTAGAGGGAGTGAGAGGAGTTTAAGAAATATCCATAATATGACCACTGAAAATTTGCCTGTTCAGAGTAAAGTTGGAACAGAAATTTGAAAAAGTTGCTGCCATGCATTTAATGCCTTTTGAAAATATATTTTTTTATTGTTTTAACATTTAAGCTGAGAGAAACCCTGGATCCAGCTCTGGAACCCATCCTGTTGAAACAGACTTTCATCAGTGGTGGACGACTGCTGATTCGCCTTGGAGACTCAGACATTGATTATGATAAAAACTTCAGGTTCTACATGACGACCAAACTGCCAAACCCCCACTACCTGCCTGAGGTACAGCTGCAGGCCTGGAACCCCCAGCCTGAGAGGGTTTTGCTGGTGTGATGGGTCTCCCCTTGCTGAAAGGAATGGCTCCTCCTAACCCCTCTTCCCCTCTGTCACTCCCTCCTCCCACCATCTTCCACTCTCTTCTCTTCAGAGTCCTGACTCATTCCAGTCACCCTTCTGCTCACCTTCTGATTGGGACTCAACTCCCTCCCGCCTCTGGGTCCCCAGTCCCCACCCTGTCTCACTTCCCTGTGCTCCTTTTCTGCTCTCCAATCATTCTAATGAATCATCTCATTCTAATGAATCATCTCATTCTAATGAATTCTAATCATCTAATCATTCTTCAAGAAAATTAGAGATACCAAAGGAACATTTCGTGCAAAGACGGGCACAATAAAGAACAGAAATGGTATGGACCTAACAGAGGCACAAGATATTAACAAGAGGTGGCAAGAATACACAGAAGAACTATACCAAACAAATCTTCACAACCCAGATAATCACAATGGTGTGCTCACTCACCTAGAGCCAAACATTCTGGAATACGAAGTCAAATGGGCCTTAGGAAGCATCACTACGAACAAAGCTAGTGGAGGTGATGAAATTCCAGTTGAGCTATTTCAGATCCTGAAAGATGATGCTGTGAAAGTGCTGCACTCAGTATGTCAGCAATTTTGGAAAACTCAGCACTGGCCACAGGACTGGAAAAGGTCAGTTTCATTCCAACCCTAAAGAAAGGCAATGCCAAAGAATGCTCAAACAACCATATCATTGCACTCATCTCACATGCTAGCAAAGTAATGCTCAAAATTCTCCAAGCCAGGCTTCAACAGTATATGAACTATGAACTTCCAGATGTTCAAGCTGGATTTAGAAAAGGCAGAGGAACAAGAGATCAAATTGCCAACACCTGTTGGATCATTGAAAAAGCAAGAGAGCTCCAGACAAACATCTACTTCTGCTTTATTGACTATGCCAAAGCCTTTAACTGTGTGGATCACAACAAACTGGAAAATTCTGAAAGAGATGGGAATAGCAGACCACCTCACCTGCCACCTGAGACAGCTGTATGCAGGTCAGGAAGCAACAGTTAGGATTGGACATGGAAAAACAAACTGGTTCCAAATAGGAAAAGGAGTACATCAAGACTGTATATTGTCACCCTGCTTATTTGACTTATATGCAGAGTACCTCATGAGAAATGCTGGGCTGGAAGAAGCACAAGCTGGAATCAAGATTGCCGGGAGAAATATCAATAACCTCAGATATGCAGATGACACCACCCTTATGACAGAAAGTGAAGAAGAACTAAAGAGCCTCTTGATGAAAGTAAAAGAGGAGAATGAAAAAGTTGGCTTAAAGCTCAACATTCAGAAAACTAAGAACATGGCATCTGGTCCCATCACTGCATGGCAGATAGATGGGGAAGCAATGGAAAGAGTGACACACTTTATTTTTTGGGGCTCCAAAATCACTGCAGATGGTGACTGCAGCCGTGAAATTAAAAGATCCTTGCTCCTTGGAAGGAAGGTTACGACCAACCTAAAGAGTATATTTAAAAGCAGAGACATTATTTTGCCAACAAAGGTCTGTCTAGTCAAGGCTATGATTTTTCCAGTAGTCTTGTATGGATGTGAGAGTTGAACTATAAAGAAAGCTGAGGGCCTAATAATTGATGCTTTTGAAGTGTGGTGTTGGAGAAGACTCTTGGAGAGTCCCTTGGACTGCAAGGAGACCCAACCAGTCCATCCTAAAGGAGATCAGCCCTGGGTGTTCATTGGAAGGACTGATGCTGAAGCTAAAACACCAATACTTTGGCCACCTGATGTAAAGAGCTGACTCATTTGAAAAGATCCTGATGCTGGGAAATATTGAAGGCAGGAGGAGAAGGGATCGACAGAGGATGAGATGGTTGGATGGCATCACCGACTCAATGGACATGAGTTTGAGTAAACTCCGGGAGTTGGTGATAGACAGGGAGGCCTGGTGTGCTGCAGTCCATGGGGTCGCAAAGAGTCCGAAATGACTGAGAGACTGAACTCAACTGAACTGAATCATTTTTCTCTCTCCTCCGAACCAAGGCCATTCGTCCCCTCTTATTGTGGCTGAGAAATGACTCAGAGCCTAAGAGAGCCTCCAGGGGTTGGGGGGAATCTGTCAATGTCTGTGTGTGCCCGGCAGACAGCCTCAAATGAGAAGATGGCCTGCTTGAGAACTCTGGTGACCGATGACATTAGAGGGTCATGATTCTAATGTCTGGAGTCTGTACTTAGAGCTCTGGAGGAGGGGCTTCTTGTCCCCTTCCTCATGCTCTCACACTGTTGAAGGGAGCTATGTGAGCCCCACATCCATCCACAAGTCTCTGAACCGCAGTAAGATCCAGACGATTCCCTCCTCTTGTGCTGCAGAGCTGGAGGCAGTTGTAACAGAAAAGAAGACAGCTGGGATTCCTCTCTCCCTCCCCACAGGGAGCTCTGAGGGATGGCTGGACCTACCCACCTACCCATCCCCACTTCCCTCCTCCAGCCCCTCATAGCCTGGGGCTGCCTCTGCTCCAGGCACAGCCACTAACTCTGCAGGATACCCCTTCTCTAGTGGTGTCCAAGGAGTGAGAGAAGAGAATTTTCCTCAAATTCACTCCTCTAAAACTCCCACTAAAAGTCATCTTGGAAAATACTATTCCAAATAGTATCATTTCGTTTTAATTACTGAAACCTCATAGCTGCCTCTCTTCCCTGGATGTATTCAGGCTGAATGAAATTAACACCTTTCTTGCATAAAATGAGGGAAATGCTCTTAAAAGCCTAGGTCAGGGTTTACTTGTCAGCCTCGATGGGTTTAAATATGTAGCCGCTGCCAGAGCTCACTTCCCAAGAGCCATTTTAGATTTAAGAAAGCTCAGTTGGTAAAGAATCCACCTGCAATGCAGGAGACCCTGGTTCAATTCCCAAGTTAGGAAGATCCCCTGGAGAAGGGATAGGCTACCCACTCCAGTATTCTTGGGCTTCCCTGGTGGCTCAGATGGTAAAGAATCTGCCTGCAACGTGGGAGACCTGGGTTCAATCCCTGGGTTGGGAAGATCCCCTGGAGGAGGGCAGAGTAACCCACTCCAGTATTCTTGCCTGGAGAATCCCCATGGACAGAGGAGCCTGGTGGGCTGCAGTCCATGAGGCAGCAGAGGATCGGACACAACTGAGTGACTAAGCACTACTCACGTGCTGATTCACAGCCTTCAGTTTCTCACTTGTTTAACTTTCGGGAGAATATCACACACCTCCCCAGTCCGCGCTCTGTGACTGCAGGTAGATTATTCCACTTCTTGGATCATCGAGTCAGTCAGCTAAAGTGGAGATAAAGCTTACTTCCGAGATTTGTCTGTGAAGATTAAATAAGAATAGTATGTGTGGGTAAAAAACAAGGTCCTCCTGAATAGAACCTGGAACTATATTCGATATCCTGTGGCAATCCATAAAATGGGAAAGAATATAAAAAGGAGAGTGAATGTTTACATATATGTATATGTATAAAACTGAATCACTTTGCTGTACAGCAGAAACTAACACAGTTTAAATCAACTATGTGTCAACAAAAATGTTTAAAATTGTGTAAGAATGTTTATAAAGTAAATGACATTTAAACACTACATGTATGATTTTTGCTGTTGACTTATTCCCTGGTGGCTCAGATGGTAAAGCGTGACTGCAATACAGGAGATCCAGGTTCAATCCCTAGGTCAGGAAGATACCCTGGAGAAGGAAATGGCAACCCACTCCAGTATTCTTGCCTGGAGAATTTCATGGACAGAGGAGCCTGGCTGGCTACAGTCCATGGAGTCGCAGAGAGTCAGACACAAGTGAGCAAGTTTCCATATCCAAGTGATGTCAGAATATTATAGCAACAATTTTTCATAAAAATAGTATGATGAGACAAAGTATATAAAACTCTAGTATCAACAGTTTCTTCTTAACACAGGCAAACTATGTGAAAGTCATATAGCTTCTTTTTAACAAAGGTAAACAATGTGAAAATCACTATAAGTGATTTTTATTAGCCCATTTAGCCTCACAAATACCCTATGCATTCTTGCTTCCTAGTTTCCCAATTTTTCTCTTTTTAAAAAAAAAAACTTTTTGGCTGCATCACATGACATGTGAGATTTTAGTTCCCTGACCAGGGGTTGAAGTTGTACCCCCTTCATTGGAAGCACTAATCTTTAGCCACTGAACCACCAGGGAAGTCCCCTATTTTCCTAATTTTTAAGGATCAGGACCTGAAGCTCAGAATGGACTGGCTTGTTCTACATCACATATACACTGACAGGTACAGCTAGAATTTGAGTCTGCTTCTTTCTAACCTTTCACTGGCTCACCTTTCCGTAAAATACAATTCTCTAATGGTGGCATTTGAGGAGCAAGTTGTCACTCACAGCGGTAGAGAAAATTGCCTTATAATTTTGTGAGACATGAGACCTCCCTGGTGGTCCAATATCTAAGACTCCACACTCCCAATGCAGGGAGCCTGGGTTCGATCCCTTGTCAGGGAACTATATCCCACATGCCACAATTATGCTGCAGCTAAAGATTCTACATGCTGCAATGGAGATAAAAGATCTCACGTGCTGCAACTAAAACCCAGTGCAACCAAATAATATAATTAAATAGTTTTTTTAAAAAAGAGAGAACTTAATGAGACTAGGATTGTATTGCTTGCCTTGTATGGGTAGCAAGTGTGTTCACCGTTAGACCTGGAATACATCCAGCTGAGCAGTAATGAGCTCTGTTCTAATAAAGAAAGCCGTCCATATATTATTAGTCTGAACCAGTTACTCTCTGTTCCTTCTAGGTGTGCATCAAAGTTACCATCATCAATTTCACTGTAACCAAATCAGGTCTGGAGGATCAGTTGTTAAGGTAAAAAACAAAGGGCAGGTGGGGAGGGAGTGGCGGGGAGAGCAAAGATTTCCTAACATTTTGTTTAGAAATTTTGACTTAAAGAAAAAGATTAGCTTTCAAATAGAGAGATGGGGGTAAATGATGAAAGGGCAAGTGAGGGGAGACATCAGTTTGCGTGTTTAGACTAGAGAAGCTAGAGGTATAGCCCCTTTATTCTTTTCTTTTTCTTTTGAGATTTATGTGTTATTTGGTGGACATTCTGAGGGCTTCGAGCCTGGGAGACAGGGCTCAGATTATTCTGAGGGACTGCTCTGAAGATGCAAGGAGGGGAGCCAGGGTATTCAAGAGTTTTTGCAACAAAGTAACCAAAGATTGCTGTTAATTAAAGAAAACTTCCCTCTAAAAGGGCTTCCCTCATAGCTTAGTTGGTAAAGAATATGCTGGCAATGTAGGAGACCCAGGTTCGATTCTTGGATCGGGAAGATTCCCTGGAGAAGGAAATGGCAATCCACTCCAGTATTCTTGCCTGGAGAAACCCATGGACAGAGGAGCCTGGCGGGCTACAGTTTATGGGTTGCAAGAGTCGGACACGCCTAAGCGACTAAACCACCACTACCAAAGAAAACTGGATTAAGTCAAGTTAAGGAATCTAAGTGCTTTTCTATGTGTGGGAAGATGCAAGAATCTGGGCTGCCTGAAATCATTCCCTTGATATGCACCTTAGCTATCTGGGGCCAGCATCCTGTGCTTTCTCATCATGAATAAAGCCCCTTTTTTAGATGCAACCAAGATTTGTTTCAGAGAGGTGGTGGGATTTCATGAGTCTCCCCTGTTAGTAGGAAAAGAACGTTCCAGGCACCATTTTCAGCTTGGGACAAGCAGCCGTTAGAAACAGAAATTGAATGATTAGAGAAATGAAGCACTGAGCAGATTTTCCTAAGATGAGCAAAAGCCATGGGAACTGTGGTCAGGTGCAGGCCTCTGAGAGCTAAGAGAAAGAATTAAACTGTATATGTAATGCAGCTAGTCCCTGGGGACACCCAGCAGAAGAGGGGCCTATGCACTAGGATTTGGCTGGTAGCATTAATATTCAGGCAAGTAGTATTCAGGATACAAACAATGAGAAATTCGGAGAGAAAAATAGAACCCTAGAGCCCTGAGAAAGACCTAACTTAGGGATTCACTTTGGCACCAGCGATGTTGTGCGACTCGAGAAGCCTGAGTTGGAAGAGCAAAGGATCAAACTCATTGTGAGGATCAACACTGATAAAAACCAACTGAAAGCTATTGAAGAGAAAATCCTGAAAATGCTCTTCACATCTGAGGGAAATATTCTGGACAATGAAGAACTCATTGACACACTCCAGGATTCAAAGGCAAGTCAAATATTTTTATTATTTATAAACAGTGTCTTACTTCAAAAGACAGAACTGCACCCTTTAAGGGTCCTGCCAGTCTTTTTATTTTATTTTTAACTTGTGGGTCTTCATTGCTGTGCATGGGCTTTCTCTAGTTTCACAAGTGGGGACTTCTCGCCAGTATCCTATCATCTGTATCTGTAAACTGGTTTCTGTTTGCAAGGCGTTGCCTTGAAGACATCCTTCCTATAGAGTAGAGACATCACTGTTGTACAGTAGAAACCAACACAACACTGTAAAGCAATTTTCTTCCAATTAAAAAATAAATTTAAAATTTTTCTGTTTTTAAAAAAAGAGTAGAGTCAGGATTGATTGCTCCCGGGCTGCACTTCCTGCCACTTCCTGCCTATAGTTCATAGGTCAGCAGTTCCATAGTGATTGCTCATGGTCCCTGCCCTAGACCCTGTGACTTCAAGACAGAGGATTTCCCAACCTAGGGATGTCCACACCTAAAGAAGATGAGAGAGTGGTGAACAGAACTGACAGACAGCAGTAGGGAAAGGCAGAGAGACTGAAGGAGACAGAGAGGGGAATCTTGAAAACCCCACTGGCCAGAAGGCTCCCCAGAGCCACAAAACCGTAAGACAGAAAACCAAGAGAGCAGCGAGAGACCTTGACAACATCTCTAGCTTACTTAGGATTACACTGTTACTGTTGGGTCACTAAGTTGTGTCCGACTCTTTGCGACCCCTTGGACCGCAGGCCACCAGGCTCCTCTGTCCGAAGCCCCAGGCAAGAATACTGGAGTGAATTGCCATTTCCTCCTCCAGGGGATCTTCCCAACCCAGGGACTGAACCAGGGACTGAACCAGCATCTCCTGCACTGGCAGGCAGATTCTTTAACACTGAGCCAATAATCCTTCTCAAACAACAGCTTCCACCCCCAGGTTTCCCTGTAGGTACACTTGGAGTACCAGGAAAAGAGAGAGAACATTAGATTCCCTTGTTATTCCAGAGTGGGATGTGGTACCACTGCCTTCCGGGCTCTCTCCACCCCCTCTCATGAGCAGTTTCATGGATATCCTTTCTCCCCTCCTACCTCCTTTCTTTACAGGAACCCTGGATCTCTTGAGGACTGCTCATGATGAAGCCAGGGAGCAATTGGGTGTTAGTGTTTCCATTTCAGAAGGCACCCAGGTTCCAGGCTCAGAGAAATTCTGCTGCGCTTCTCCCTCAGTCTCCTGTGTTGCCTATTTTCTTCTGCCCATCCCTAACTCTGCCTGGAAAGGAGCTCAGCTCGGTTAGAAGGAGGTCACTGAGTCCTGAGACTGAGTCATGTGTCTGGGGAGCCTCCTTATTATAATCATGAATTCGTCATCTACTTTCTTTCCTAGACCTAACTGGATATGTTCTCTAAATCCCACCGTTCTTTGGAAGCGCATCCTCAAGGACTTGTTTTCTTATGTTTATTCAGATCACTTCCGGTGCCATTAAAGTCAGACTGAAGGAAGCCGAGTCTACTGAACAGATGATAAACATCGCTCGTGAGAAGTATCGTCCTGTGGCCACTCAAGGCTCTGTTATGTACTTTGTCATTGCAAGCCTCTCAGAAATAGATCCCATGTATCAGTACTCACTAAAATATTTTAAACAGGTAAGTGTGTGGTTGTTGTTGTTAAAGAAATGTATCAGTGTCTCATGAGCAAAATGGAGAAGAGCATGGCAACCCACTCCAGTATTCTTGCCTGGAGAATCCCATGGACTAAGGTGCCTGGTGGGCTATAGTCCATAGGGTCACAAAGAGTCAGACATGACTGAAGTGATTTTCACTTCCACTTCAGGAGCAAAGAGGCTATTTCTGACCCTCAATAAAAATAAGTGAGGGCTTCCCTGGTGGTCCAGTGGTTAAGACTCTGCACTCCCAACGCAAGGGACATGGGTTCAATCCCTGGTCAGGGAACTAAGGCCCCTCAGGCTGCAAGGTGTGGCCCCCCCCCCAAAAAAAGACACAGTATGGCTACCAAGTGGGCAAGGGAAGGGTGGGATAAACTGGGAGATTGAGATAGACATACATAGAAGCCCTATGTGATTGATACTATGTATAAAATAGATAATTAATGAGAACCTATTGTAAAGCACAGGGAGCTCTGTTCCATGTTCTGTGGTGACCTGAGTGGGAAGGAAATCCAAAAAACAAGGGATATATGAATGCTTGTGACTGATTCACTTTGCTCTACAGTAAGAAACTAACACAGCATTGTAAAGAAACTATACTCCAATAAAAATTAATTTTAAAAAAGATGTTGAAATACTCAGACAATTTTTATACACTGGACCAAGCTCGCTTTTTCCTCTAGATGTCTTGTTTAGTCCTCCTGGTATGGTCAGGGGGCCGGCAGCAGTAGGAGCTGCAGGAGAGAATGGTAGCGAGAAGAGAATGGTAATGAACTGAGAGAAATACGAGGCATGTTGTATAGACACACCTGGGCTCTCTTCCAACAAGATGTGCAACTGTTGTAGCAGGCTTTACAAGCCATTTTCTCTTGTTCCTAATGGCAGGGCTGCTGTTCTCACAAGGGGTTGCCATCTCCCCCTTTACTTGGTGGACATTAAACCAAGCTTCCCAGGTAACACTGGTAAAGAGTCCACCTGCCAAGGGACGAGACTCAAGAGACACAGGCTCGATCCCTGGGTCAGGAAGATCCCCTGGAGAAGGGAATGGCTACCCACTCCAGTATTCTTGCCTGGGAAATCCCATGGACAGAGAAGCCTGGCAGGCTACAGTCCACAGGGCCACAAAAAGTTGGAGATGATTGAGCACAGACATACACACGCACACACACACACACACACACACACACACACACACACACACACACACAGAGTAGACCAGGCAAGGTAAGGAGAAGTAAATCCTTTCATTCCACCTAAAAGACTCTGATAATGCTTTTCCCATCCTGGGTGTTTTGCAGTTCATGCTTTTCAGGGTTTTTGTTTTTTCATTTTACCATGCCTCACAGCTTGAGGGATCTTAGTTTTCCGACCAGGGATTAAACCCAAGCTCTTAGCAGTGAAAGCACTGAGTCCTAACCACTGGACCACCGGGGAGTTTCCATGCTTTTCAGATTTTAAAATCTCCTTCAAGCAATAAAAATGAAGATGCTCTGAAAATATGTTGGACTGACAGAAAAAAAAAATTGTAGGATGAATCATCAAAACACTGGAATTTTGCAGTTTGGAAGGGAAACTAGAACCCAAAACACAACTGCAGGTGACAGCCCTAGCCAAGACATCCTCTACCAGACCATCCGTAAATCCATTTCACACTGAAATCATTCGGGGTGTGTCAGGATTCACTATGTTTTATTTGAGCCCCAAACTTACCACCTCTTCCCTGGGCTTTAAACTCTGCCTCTTGTCAATTTGTTAAAGAACACCCAATCCTCTTTTCTTCTGAATGTGTTAAAGTAGCAATTCCATTATTCTTTGTTGACCAAACTCTGCCAGTTCTCTAGAATAAGGGTATGCCTCCTTGAAGCTCTTAAAAAAAAAAAAAAAAAACTTTTATTGAAGTAGAGCTGATTTACAGTATTGTTAGTTTCAGGTGTTTACCAAAATAAGTCAGTTAAACATACACATATTTTTGTTTTGTTTGTTCCGTCTTTAAGTCATGTCCAACTCTTTGCAACACCATGGACTGCAGAACATCAGGCTTCCCTGTCCTTCACTGTCTCACAGAGTTTGCTCAAACTCATGTCCATTGAGTCAGTGATGCCATCCAACCATCTCATCCTCTGTCACTCTCTTCTCCTCTTGCCCTCATCTTTTCCAGCATCAGGATCTTCTCTATTGAGTTAGCTCTTCACATCAGGTGGCCAAAGTATTGGAGCTTCAGCTTCAGCATCAGTCCTTCTAATGAATATCCAGGGTTGATTTCCTTTAGGATTGACTGGTTTGGTCTCTTTGCAGTCCAAGGGACTCTCAAGTCTTCTCTAGATTCTTTTCCCATGTAAGTCATGACAGGGTATTGAGTAGAGCGCTCTGGGCTTTTAATTCTAGGGAACGGAGGTTTGTCTTTTGGTGAGGAGCCTGAGAGTCAGCTCTTGTACTCCATCCTGTTGGCAGGAGAAGTGGATACAGCAAGGCCTGCACAAGGGCTGTGCAGCATTTTTAGGGGCAAGTGAAGCACGCTTCTTGACCCCGATCTGCCTTGGTCCTCAGCTGGTTTCAGCAACTAGTCACCTTTGAGCTACCTGATCTCCCCACGAGCAATGCATCTTGACCCCTCTAAAGGTGACCAAAAGATTGGGCATTCTGACCTCACCTCACATCGTTGCCCTTTGTGCTGTGGATCCTCAAGGCTGAAGCCACAAGAACAGCCCTCCCCAGTCACCACTGCAAGATGCCCTTGCCCGTGACTTCCAGGCAAGCCCATCAGTTCAGGCTCTGCTCAGCTTTATCACACAGCCTGAGACCCTTGGAAATTTTTGGATCTTCTCTCCCCCATCCCCTTGTGCTACTTGGAAGTGGCAGGAAATGGGTGGGGCTGCTTCTGTCCTCACATGAATCCTCAATGCCAGCATCTCTGCTGCCTTCCTGATATTCTTGTAATGTGTGTAGGGAATCTTTTGGGAAGTAGACCTGTTCCCAGAATTTCTACGCAGGAAGCAAGGTGGAAGTCTTTAAAATTGAGAGTGTATGCTCAGTTGTGTCCAACTCCTTGCGACCCCATAGACTGCAGCCTGCCAGGCTTCTCTGTCTGTGGAATTTCCCAGGCAAGAATACTGGAGTGCGTTGCCATTTCCTTCTCCAGGGGATCTTCCTGACCCAGGTATCAAACACATGTCTCTTGTATCTCCTACATTGGCAAGCAGATCCTTTACCACTGAGCCACCCAGAAAGCCCCCTTTAAAATTGATTTCTCTTAAATTTCAAAGAAAAGTCTTGTACATTCTTCCTACACAGTAAGAATTACCTTGTGGAAATGCCAAGAAGAGGGCATGACCCTGACATCCTGCCCTGCTATGAAACCATGCAACCCAGAATGGGACTTGAACTTGCGGTCTTTTAACTGAGATCAAGCCTGGTCTCGGTGCTTAATGAAGCTCACGTTTTTGATGTCTTATCACAGAAAGAATTCAGTGATAGACAAGGTGATAGGTAAGAAATGAATGTTTTTAGAAAGAAACATACTCCACAGACACAGTGTGAACCATCTCAAAAGACCAGACGGGCCCCAGGGTATGGGGATGTCACTTTTTGTAGGTGTGGGTAATTTCATGAGTGGGAGGAGTATTCCAGCTATTATGGGGAAGGGGGTGGATTTCTAGGAACTGGGCCACTGCCCACATTTTGACATTTATGGTCAACCTTGAAATTGTCAGCTTCCCTGATAGCTCAGTTGGGAAAGAATCCACCTGCAGTACAGAAGGGGTAGGCTATTCACTCCAGTCTTCTCGGGCTTCCCTTGTGGCTAAGCTGGTAAAGAATCTGCCTGCAATGCGGGAGACCTGGGTTTAATCCCTGGGTTGAGAAGATCCCCTGGAAAGGGAAAGGCTGCCCACTCCAGTATTGTGGCCTGGAGAATTCAGAGTCAGACACAACTGAGTGACTTTCACTTGGAATTTTCTTGGCACCTGTGGGTGTATCATTTAGCTTGCTGATATATTACAATGAGGCTCAAGGTCTAGGGGAAGTCAACTAATCCACCATCTTGAACCTATTTGATTCTAATCAGTTTATGTTGTGTCCTCAGGCTATGTCATTGTTTTAAAGGTTGTGCCCTGCCCCCTTCTCTCCTGTTTCACTTAGACCTCTCATCCAAAGTGATTATCAACTGTGATTTGAGGATATGAGAAACTGGTTCTGCCAGCTGACCTTCATTTTCCATTTTCTGTCCCGCATCAGGATGATCCGTACAGAATAGTCAAGAATTTGGCATTGGTCCATTTCTGAAAAAAGGGGAGAGAAAAAGGAATGCACAGAACACTGCGTATAAATGTGTCAATCGGGGATGAATCCCGGACTTAATCATTGTACTCTATTCACCTCCTGTGCTGCTACACATTTAGTCACTGAATTTGGGAGAGTCTGGGTAAAAAGCAAGGATTTTTTTTCCTTCACAAAATTGAATTAAATCAGAGACACTGATAGAGTTCTCTTTCACAGTTGTTCAACACAACAATTGAGACGTCTGTCAGGACAGATGATCTACAGCAGCGCATGGAAATACTGCTGGAACAGACTCTCCTAACTGCTTATGTCAATGTGTCAAGAGGACTTTTTGAACAACATAAACTGATCTACAGCTTTATGCTCTGTGTTGAGATCATGCGTCAGCAAGGAAGATTAACTGAAGCTGAATGGAATTTCTTTCTCCGGGGTTCTGCAGGCCTCGAGAAGGTACCTGTTTCAAGTTTAGACAGTGAATGTTATTAGATAGAGCTCATAAGCACCCAGCAATGCTCCACAGTGACTCTGGTAACTGAAGGTTTTACCGTCAGCGGTGTAGCCCACTGGGAGTCTGGGACCCAGGCTATAACTTAGTCTTGTCTTTAGTAGCTGCATAGTGACAATGGCACCCCACTCCAGTACTCTTGCCTAGAAAATCCCATGGGCAGAGGAGCCCATGGGGTCCTCTGCAGTCCATGGGGTCGCAAAGAGTCGGACACGACTGAGCAACTTCACTTTCACTTTTCACTTTCATGTATTGGAGAAGGAAATGACAACCCACTCCAGCGTTCTTGCCTGGAGATTCCCAGGGATGGCAGAGCCTGGTAGGCTGCCGTCTATGGAGCCGCACAGAGTCAGACACGACTGAAGCGACTTAGCAGCAGCAGCAGCAGTGACTATAAAATTTGACCTCTTTATGCAGCAGTGTCCTCACCTATAGAAAAGGGATGTTGGAAGTAACCAGTGAGCTAGCATATGGTGAAGCCAAATCCAGCCTCTCCACCCTGACACCAAGTTAAATCTTGGAGACAGAGTTTTGGGGTGAAGTAGAAAAAAATAACTTTATTGGTTTCCAGACAGAGGGGGCCACAGTGAACTAACACTGTGTGTCCCAAACCAGAGGGGATAGTGAGGAGTTTTAGAGTAATGGTTCAAAGAGGGTGTGATCAGCTTGTGGACATTCTTCTGAATGGTTGGTGGTGAGGTGAGTGGGAGTCAGCATCATCAGCCTCTGGTTCCAACCCTTCCGGTGTCTCCATGCTTGTGGGCAGCCTACCATCGTTAACATTTAACTTCTCCCACCTGGTGGGAGTTTCAGTATCTGCAAAACACCTCAAAAATACTGCTATGTATATCCCTTGAAGGGGAACCAGGCTTTGCCCCAAGGCTGCACTATTGTTTCTTGACTGTTTCCCCCTTGTCTGGACATCCCCTCCCTTCCCTTATTAGCAACTGATTGAACCTGCTTCTTGCTGACAAAGGTCCATCTAGTCAAAGCTATGGTTTTTCCAAAGTCACATATGGATGTGAGAGTTGGACCATAAAGAAAGCTGAGCACCAAAGAACTGATGCTTTTGAACTGTGGTGTTGGAGAAGACTCTTGAGAGTCCCTTGGACAGCAAGGAGATCCAACCAGTCCATCCTAAAGAAAATCAGTCCTGAATATTCATTGGAAGGACTGATGCTGAGGCTGAAGCTTCAATACTTTAACCACCCGATGCAAAGAACTGATTCATTAGAAAAGACCCTGATGTTGGGAAAGATCTCCTCCTAAAGGCAGGAGGAGAAGGAGATGAGATGATTGGATGGCATCACAGACTCAATGGACGAGTTTGACCAAGCTCCAGGAGTTGGTGATGGACAGGGGACCCTGGCATGCTGCAGTCCATGGGGTCGCAAAGAGCTGGACATGACTGAGTGACTGAAATGAACTGAACTGAACTGAACCTGCTTATTGGAACTCATGGAAGGTTATGGAGGCTGAATGAAGCCTAAAGGTTTTGGGCCTATGAGACCCAAGGGTCCTGCTTGGTTTCGATGGGAACATGTTTTGAAAAGTTGACCATTTACAAATGGGAGAGTTAAAATCCAATAAAAGTAGTCATTCACAGATCTGACCCTAGTGTTTGTGAAGTCGTGATCCTCTCTTGCCTAGACACATCTTTCATTATAAAACATGGGGAAGAATAGAACTTGCTTGTTGCCTTCTGTAATAACATAATGTTTGTCCAATTTGCTCCAGTCCCTCTAACTGGCCTAACCCACCCACACACCACAGACCTGGTCACTCACAGAACAGAAGCACAGCCACCCGACCCTTGCCTACCATCCAGCCCAACTCTAAACTCTTGGCTTTGTTCTGTCCATCTCAAGCCCTGCCCTTGGCTCCTATGGTTCTGACACCTGCACGAGTTTGCCAGTATTTGAGCCTCAATGTATCGCTGGGACATTGAACTTCATGCTTTTGTTTGACCCAGCACTCTGAGTCAAGCCCAGGCAAGACCTCTCCACCCAACAGTCCTGCTTCCCTGACCCTTACTCACCCTGCATACATACATATTCTATTAATCCTTTCCTAACACTGTTTTCTTGCCTTTTCCTACTGTTCATGGGGTTCTCAAGGCAGAAATACTGGGGTGGTTTGCCATTCCCATTTCCAGTGGACCATGTTTTGTTAGACTAAAGGTCCATATAGTCAAAGCTATAGTTTTTCCGGTAGTCATGTTCCGATGTGAGAGTTGGACCATAAAGAAGACTGAGCACTGACAAATCGATGCTTTCAAGCTGTAGTGTTGGAGAAGACTCTCGAGAGTCCCTTGGACAGCAAAGAGATGAAACCAGTCAATCCTAAAGGAAATCAACCCTGAATATTCATTGGAAGAACTGATACTGAAGCTGAGGCTCCAATACTTTGGCCACGTGATGCAAAGAGCTGACTCATTTGGAAAAGACCCTGATGCTGGGAAAGACTGAAGCCAAAAAGGAGAATAGGATGGCAGAGGTTAGATGGCATCAATGACTCAATGGACATGAATTTGAGCATACTCCGGGAGTTAGTGAAGGACAAGAAGCCTGGCATGCTGCAGTCCATGGGGTTGCAAAGAGTCAAACATGACTTAGCAAATGAACAGCAATATTCAGACCAGGCAAATCTATAGAGATAGAAAGCTTTCAAAGTTTAGTTCCCAAGCACTAAATTTTCAAAGAACTAGTTTTAGCTGTTTAGGGCTAGAGGGCATGGGCAGGTGGGAGGGAAGTTGCTAAACACATCATGGTTAGTGTGTGTGTGTGTGTGTGTGTGTGTGTGGAGATGAAATATTCTATAATATTCTAAAATTGACTATGGTTACAAAAGCTGCGAATTTATTAAAATCTACTGGATTGTATGCTTTAAATGGATGAATTCTGTGGTATGTGTATTGTATCTCAATAAGCTATTTTACGGCTTCCCAAGTGGCACAGTGGTAAAGATCCCACCTGCCAATGCAGGAGATGTGGGTTTGATCCCTGAGTCAGGAAGATCCCCTGGAGAAGGAAATGGCAGCCCATGCCAGTATTCTTGTCTGGAGAACCCCATGTACAGAGGAGCTTGGCAGGCTGTAGTCCATAGGGTCGCAAAGAGCTGGACATGACCAAGCCACTTAGCATGCATACAAAGCTATAAATGTAATATAAAACCTCCTTACCTGCCTCCTGAGAAATCTGTATGCACGTCAAGAAGCAACAGGTAGAACTAGGCATGGAACAACAGACTGGTTCCAAATCAAGAAAGGAGTACGTCAAGGCTGTATATTGTCACCCTCCTTTTTTAACTTATATGCAGAGTACATCATGAGAAATGCCAGGCTGGATGAAGCACAAGCTGGAATCAAGATTTCCGGGAGAAATATCATAACCTCATATATGCAGATGACACCACCTTTATGGCAGAAAGCAAAGAGGAACTAAAGAGCCTCTTGATGAAAGTGAAAGAGAGTGAAAAAGCTGGCTTAAAACTCAGCATTCAAAAAACAAAGATCATGGCATCCAGCCCCATTCAGTTCAGTTGCTCAGTAGTGCCCAACTCTGCAACCCCATTAACTGCAACGTGCCAGGCCTCCCTGTCCATCACCAATTCCTGGAGTTTACTCAAACTCATGTCCATTGAGTTGGTGATGCCATCTAACCATCTCATCCTCTATCAACCCCTTCTCCTCCTGCCCTCAATCTTTTCCAGCATCAGGGTCTTTTCAAATGAGTCAGCTCTTTGCATCAGGTGGCCAAAGTACTGGAGTTTCAGCTTCAACATCAGTCCTTCCAATGAACACCCAGGACTGATCTCCTTTATGATGGACTGGTTGGATTTCCTTACAGTCAAAGGGATTCTCAAGAGTCTTCTTCAACACCACGTTCAAAAGCATCAACTCTTCAGCATTCAGCTTTCTTTACAGTCCAACTCTCACATCCATACATGACTACTGGAAAAATCATAGCCTTAACTAGATGGACCTTTGTTAACAAAGTAATGTCTCCGCTTTTTAATATGTTGTCTATGTTGGTCATAACTTTCCTTCCAAGGAGTAAGTGTGGTTTAATTTCATGGCTGCAATCACCATCTGCAGTGATTTTGGAGCCCAAAAAAATAAACTCAGCCATTGTTTCCGCTGGTTCCCCATTTATTTGCCGTGAAATGATGGGACCAGATGCCATGATCTTAGTTTTCTGAATGTTGAGCTTTAAGCTAACTTTTCACTCACCTCTTGCACCTTCACCAAGAGGCTCTTTAGTTCTTTGCTTTCTGCCATTAAGGATGGTGTTATCTGCATATCTGAGGTTTTTGATATTTCTCCTGGCAATCTTGATTCCAGCTTGTGCTTCTTCCAGCCCAGAGTTTCTCATGATGTGCTCTGCATAGAAGTTAAATAAGCAGAGTGACAATATACAGCCTTGATGTACTCCTTTTCCTATTTGGAACCAGTCTGTTGTTCCATGTCCAGTTCTAACTGTTGCTTCCTGACCTGCATACAGGTTTCTCAAGAGGCAGGTTAGGTGGTCTGCTATTCCCATCTCTTTCAGAATTTTCCACAGTTTATTGTGATCTACACAGTCAAAGGCTTTTAGCATAGTCAATAAAGCAGAAATAGATGTTTTCTGGAACTCTCTTGCTTTTTCAATGATCCAGCAGATGTTGGCAATTTGATCTCTTGTTCCTCTGCCTTTTCTAAAACCAGCTTGAACATCTGGAAGTTCACGATTTACATATTGCTGAAGCCTGTCTTGGAGAATTTTGAGCATTACTTTACTAGCATGTGAGATGAGTGCAGTTGTGCAGTAGTTTGAGCATTCTTGGCATTGCCTTTCTTTGGTATTGGAATGAAAACTGACCTTTTCCAGTCCTGTGGCCACTGCTGAGTTTTCCAAATTTGCTGGCATATTGACTGCAGCACTTACACAGCATCATCTTTTAGGATTTGAAAAAGCTCCACTGGAATTCTATCATCTCCACTAGCTTTGTTCGTAGTGGTGCTTCCTAGGGCCTACTTGACTTCACGGTCCAGGATGTCTGGCTCTAGGTGAGTGATCACACCATCGTGATTATCTGGGTCATAAAGATCTTTTTTGTACAATTCTTCTGTGTATTCTTGCCACCTCTTCTTAATGTCTTCTGCTTCTGTTAGGTCCATACCATTTCTGTCCTTTATTGAGTCCATCTTTGCATGAAATATTCCCTTGGTATCTCTAATTTTCTTGAAGAGATCTCTACTCTTTGCCATTCTACTGTTTTCCTCTATTTCTCTGCACTGATCACTGAGGAAGGCTTTCTTATCTCTCCCTGCTATTCTTTGGAACCCTGCATCCAGATGCTTATATCTTTCCTCTTCTCCTTTGCTTTTCGCTTCTCTTCTTTTCAAAGGTATTTGTCCCATTACTTCATGGCAAATAGATGGGGAAACAATGGAAACAGTGACAGACTTTATTTTCTTGGGCTCCAAAATCACTGCAGATGGTGACTTCAGCCATGAAATTAAGACACTTGCTTCTTGGAAGAAAAGCTATGACCAACCTAGACAGCATATTAAAAAGCAGAGACACCACTTTACCAACAAAGATCCATCTAGTCAAAGCTATAGTTTTTCCAGTAGTCATGTATGGATGTGAGAGTTGGACCATAAAGAAACTGAGTGCTGAATAACTGATGCTTTTGAACCGTTTTGGAGAAGACTCTTGAGAGTTCCTTGGACTGCAAGGAGATCAAATCAGTCAACTGTAAAAGAAATCAGTCCTGAATATTCATTGGAAGGACTGATGCTGAAGCTGAAGCTCCAGTACTTTGGCCACTTGATGGGAAGAACTGACTCATTAGAAAAGACCCTGATGCTGGAAAAGATTGAAGGCAGGAGGAGAAGGGGTCGAGAGAGGTTGGGATGGTTGGATGGCATCACAGACTCAATGGATGTGAGTTTGAGCAAGCTCTGGGAATTGGTGATGGTCAGGGAAGCCTGGCATGCTGCAGTCCATGGGGTCACAAAGAATTGGACATGACTGAACGACTGAAATGAACTGAACAGAACTGATAAAAGCCTCAGGCAAATATTCATTAAATTTTCAAAGAGCTAGTTTCAGTCTACAATTATAGCTGTTTCTCTGTCTCTTTTAAAACTGTTTACCCATATGTAAGATCTTCATGGAATATTGCCAGGTGGCGTAATATTGATACTTTTCCCTGAAATTTCTGGGAATATGTGAAATGATTAGACATAGACACACTCATCCCAGCTGGAAGGAGAGTACTACTTGTCTTGCTACTTATTTTGCTCTACTTCTCAGATTTCCCTGTCTCCTAGCAGTGAGAACATCTAGGAACTGGATTTGGAAACTAGTTCTCTAGGAAAAAAATCATCAATATAAGAATATTTGAGAGGTGGGGAGAGACCAGCGTGGCATGTTGGAGAACAGGCTACAAGTAGACTTGACAGATTTATTGTTAACCCTTCACAAGATCAATGACTTTCAGCACAGGTTGACATGAAAAGCTTTCATCAGCTGCACTTAATTTCAAACACCAACAGGTAGAATTGATTCAACAGCATATCTATTTCACCATATCTTATATCTTTCCTGGGCAAATGGTTATTTTTAATATGCTATTAGAGCTTGATTTTTCCCTTAGACAAGGTGAAAGCATATTCTGTGGTTATCTTTGTGCATTACTATTCACTTTTTTTCTGTCTTCTAACAGGAACGCCCACCTAAGCCTGAATTTCCCTGGCTGGTTACTGCCACGTGGTTCGCCTGCTGTGACTTAGAAGAATTATTTCCAGTTTTTAAAGGACTTACGCAATATATAGTGTTATATCCTATTTCCGTACGCATAGGTAATACAGCAAAAAGGATCTGCTGTAGGAGGTTGTAAACAAATTCATGAACCCTAACTTTAAAAGTCTCCTTTAACCTCTTCTGCAGTATCAGTATTTTTCACTAGGAAAGCCTTCATTTTTAAGAAATGTTGAATTACTTGTTTTCCCAGTTTCTTGAGATAAATGCTTGGCCCATGAATTTTCAGTATTTCATGTTTAAAATTATACCCATTTGAAGGAGATGCATTTACCTCCAAGTATTGTTTTAGCTTCATCTCATACTGGTTTTGGCTCTCCTGGTGGCTCAATGGTAAAAAAATCTTCTTGCAGTGCAGGAGACAAAAGTTCAATCCTTGAGTCGGGAAGATTCCCCTACAGAAGGGAATGGTATCCCACTCCAGTATTCTTGCCTGGAGAATCCCAAGGACAAAGGAGCCTAGGGGCTACAATCCATGGGATGGCAAAGAGTCAGACACAACTGAGCATGGCAGGTTGTACTTTTTTTTAACTTCTTACTGAAGGAAAACATACATGTGGAAAAGTACACAAATCAAAATCAACAGCTTATTATAAACTACTGACTAATTCTGAGCTACCACCCAAGTCAAGAACTAGAGCACTAGCATCACAGAATTCCCATATACTCCTTCATAGAACCCTTACCCTCTTTCCCAAAGGTTATGCCTGCTCTGAATTATAACAGTCTATGTTACTTTTCCCCCGTGTTTTACTATGTGTATGTAATCTTTGCTGTTGTTGTTTAGTCACTAAGTCATGTCTGACTCTTTAGCCACCCCATGAAAAGTAGTTTGTCAAGTTCCTCTGTCCATGGGATTTCCCAGGCAAGAATACTGGAGTAGATTACCATTTCTCCTCCAGGAGATCTTCCTGACCCAGGGATTGAACCTACATATCCTGCATTGACAGGCAGATTCTTTGCCACTGAGCCACCAGGGAAGCCACATGTAAACTTTAATTCAAGCCTATTAATTATGGCATTTATTTTACTGTTTTTTACACCTAACCAGTCATTTTCTAAGAGAGCTATATTAAGGTACACCACTATGACAGTTTCTCTGTAATTCTAGAATTTCTCCCATTATATCTTGTGGAACTGATGTTGTTAATTAAGCATAAATAGGTTTAGGGTGATTATCTTCCTAACCAGTAAAATACCTGAATAGTGCTTTTTGCCTTAAAATATATTTTCTAATATTAGTATTATTAAATATTATTACAGCAGGATTGTCTTCATTAGTACTCCCTCTGTATATTTCTGCATTCTTTATCTCTTCTGGGTCATCATCATGTTTCAGTGTATCTTTAGTAGGATTTTGTTGTTTTGAGCAACATGGCAGTCTCTTTTTAAACAAGCAATTTTTAATCCGACTGTTGTAAAGTTGGTTACACCTCTATTTCAGTGGCTCTCACTGGGGAAGATTTTGTTCCCCAGGGGACATCCTGAAGACATTATTGGATCCCACAACTGGGGTGGTGCTGCAGGCATCCAGTAGGTAGAAACCAGAGATGTAACTAAACATCCTACAATGCTCAAAACAACCAGAACAACTCTCCACAACCAATGACCACTTGCAAATGACCGCTTGGACCAAATGGCAGTAGTGGCAGGGCTGAGAAAATCCTCATTCATTTAGACTGACTTCTGCCACCTTATTTATAGGGATTTTTTCCTTGGCATGCTTGTCTTTATTTTTTACTTCTTCTTTCTTGCCCTCGGGTCTGTTGTCCACATTCTTTTTTTGTTTTCCTTGTACTGATTTGAAGTTGTGTGTTCTATTGTTATTTTTAGTATTCTTCTACTTCTCATCTGAATGGGTTTTTTCCTGAGTACACCCAGTAACTGTGGTGGTTTAAAGGCTATGTGGACCAGAAATTCTGGGATCCTTATATGCCCATTTGATTTCTAAATAAAGACTAGGAAGAATAAAATACTCTTCAGGAAATAAACCAAATGAAAATTGTGTTTCTATATTATGGACCAATTAAACAAGATGGCTAGAGGAAGAGGTAGAACACAGAATAAAAATACTCATAGGAGAAGTCTAGTGATGGACAGCTAGGGAAAGACCCAAAGCAGAAGGGACTAGATGGAGCTTCATAAACATAGAGGCAAAGAAAGAGATAAAGGCTGAAAGACAAAGTAATTCTGAAAACAACTCATCATGTTTGGACAAAAGGCACCATTTATTACTGTCATCTGAGACTAAAATTTTAGCAATTTAAAACAACTTTCTTGCTTTCATTTGTTAAATTTCAAGGTTGATTCTGGAAACCCTGCAGAATTACGAAGGTTTGTGTGTGATAGGATGACTTGTGTTCTAAAAGTGAGCTTTAGATCTTTGCAGGTGAAGTTTAATAATTAATTTCAAAGCCACTCAGCTTCAAAGGCTTCCTAATTGCCTTAATCTTGTGCCTATGTGTTTCATGTTCTACTAGTTGGGAGTTAGAATTTCAAATTACCCTGCCTTATTAGCCAAAGTCCTAGTGATCATTACAATAATGAGAACCTGAGGGGAAAAGAAGTCCTTTTGGAATAAATGTTTCCACTACCTGGTTCTCAGAATAATGCATCCACTAAAAAGTGCTGCGGTGTGCTCTACCCTGTGGTCTCATGCCATGTAATTGTCTATATTTCACACAGAAATTAGAAGTCTGACAGAATTACCTACTGCTCCAGGGTCATGGGCTTCAGTGCCACTTAATTTCTGTCACCAGCTCTGTAGCTGCTATTGTTAGGCCCTCAGAGGAGAGCCTCAGAGGAGAAAGTCATTTCCAGCCTGCTGTGGAAGCCAACCATTTTGAGTAATATTCAACCACAGCAGCCTATTTCATCACTAGATGGCCGTGTTGGTCTGCTGAGCGGCTTAACAGCAGCACATTGTGCACCCTGCGGGAATTTCAGTGCTAATTCTTGTTCAGTTGCTCAGTCATGTTCAACTCTTTGCCACCTTGTGAACTGCAGCATGGCAGGCTTCCCTGTCCTTCACTATAGCCCTGAGTTTGCACAGATTCATGTCCCTTGAGTTGATGATGCCATCCAACCATCTCATCCTCTGTCGCCCCTTTCTCCTCATGCCCTGTCTTTCTCAGCATCAGGTCTTTTCCAGCGAATCAGTTCTTCATATCAGGGTGGCCAAAGTAGTGGACCTTCAGCTTCAGCATCAGTCCTTTCAGTGAATAGTCAGGGTTGATTTCCTTTATGGTTGACTGGTTTGATCTCCTTGCAGTCCAAGGGACTCTCAAGAGTCTTCTCCAGCACCACAATTCGAAAGCTTCGATTCTTCAGGACTCATGTATAATACACAATTTATTCGTATGTTATTTATATGGTAAAAATCCATATATGCCTGAATATTTTATGTGCTTCATCTGTCTCACACATATTTTATGTGCTTCATCTGTCTCACACTAATAAATGTGCTTTTTCTATCACTGCTCTGCTTTTTTCTGCTTTTCCTTCTGCCTCCAACAGTGATGGGGGCTCTGGGGCTTTGTTGGGGGTGGGGCTGCACTAGGTCTTTGTTGTGGCACTCAGACTTTCTCTAGTTGCAGCACTCAGGCTTAGTTGCCCTTTGGCGTGTGGGATTTTAGTTCTCCAACCAGGGATTAAACCCACATCCCCTGTATAAGAAGGCAGATTCTTAACACTGGACCACCAAGGAAGTCCCAGCAGTGATAGTTTGATGTACTTTTATGCTATTGTCTGACACATTGATTTATTTTATTCTATTTTTATTATTGGGTTTGTATTGTAATTAATATAACTTGACCTGTTTTGTCCCATTTAATTATGTTTGCCTTGAATTCTAGTATAGCCAATGTTACTCATCACTTCTTATCACTTAGGGTTGGGTTTTTTTTTTTTGCTCACATTTGATTGATAAATCTCTATGCATCCTTTAATTTGTAACTTCTCTGTCATTTAACTTCATGTTTTGTAAGTGTTTTGAATTCATTTTCTGATCCAATTTTGAATTCAGTATTTCCTAATTAGGTTGGGTAGAGGGAGATTAATATATTTACATTTGCGGTAATATAAAAAACTGATAGTCAATGTAGAAATTTTTTCCTTACCATATATACTTATTTAATGGGTTTCCCCAGTGGCTCAGTAGGTAAAGAATCCACCTGTAACACAGAAGACACAGGAGATGTGGGTTTGATTCCTGGGTCAGCAAGATCCTCTAGGGGAGAAATGGCAACCCACTCCAGTATTCTTGCCTGGAGAATCTCATGGACAGAGGAAACTGGCAGGTTATAGTCCCAAGGGTCACAAAGAGTCAGACACAACTGAGCAACTAAACACACACATTTATTTAATATCACAGTCATAGCAACTGTAATTAAAGCATGTTTTAAAATTGTGTTTCCAGGGTCTTTTGAGACTTATATTAACCCACCTGATCGGGACGCCTATTCTATAATGAAGGAGAGTGATCAACTCATAACAACGGAAAGGGTGCCCACAAGCTATAATTTTTGGCATCCAGAACTAAGTTCTTTCCATAAATTAATCCTTATTAAATGCTGTAAAGAAGAAAAGGTAGGATATTTTTCATTAAAGAACTGTGTTATAATTATTTTTGCTAAAGCTCACCAGCCAGTTATGATTCATGGACTTGATTAGATTTATTTAGAAAGTAACAATGGCCAAATTTGGGAAGTGGTTTGTGACTTTGTGTTGTTAGTAAGAAATGGAGACTTTGTGTTATCAATAGAGAACAATATTTTATACAGGAAATGATGAGAGAAAAGGCTGGAGAGTCATCCAGGGACCTAGAGGAACTTCCTTAATGTTGCCATGGGGAACTTGTGCTTCCTGCCAGGGAGGTCAGGACTCTGCTGGATGGTGTTAGCAGGGGACTGGTGGGCCTTTCAGAACTTGGCAGCAATGGGAAGGAGGCATTTGAACAGAAAAAAACCATAGTCACCAAGACCAGTTTGAAGATGGCTGACATAATTATGCAAGAAATTATGGCAGCTTGCATAAAATAGAATGAAATAGCACCATTTGCAGCAACATGGATAGACCTAGAGATTATCATATTAAGTGAAGTTAAGTCAGACAGAGAAAGAGAAACATCCTACGGTATCACTTATATGTGAAATCTAATTTTAAAAATGATACAAATGAACTTATTTACAAACCAGAAACAGACTCATATATGTTGAAATCAGACATATGATTACCAAAGGAGAAACATGGAGGGAAATAATAAATTAGGAGTTGGGGTTAATATATACCCACTACCATATATAAACTAGATAACAAGGACCTACTGTAAGCACAGGGAACTCTACTCAATATCCTGTAATAACCTATATGAGAAAAGAATCTGAAAAAGAATGGTGATATATGCATATACATATATATGTATATATATAATTCACTTTGCTGTACACTGGAAGCTAATAAAACATTGTAAATCAAATGTGCTTCAATAAAAATTGTTTTAAAGTTATGGCAACCTGAATTAAGATAGAGGTAGTAGATTAAAGAGATGGAGGGGGATGTGGAGATGGGGCAACTAGTATGGCTCCTGGTTTCTGCGTGGGTGCCAAAGGGGAGAGCTGTGTCAACAACTAAGCAAGTGTGAAAGGAGAAACATGTCAGATAAAGACGTCACCGAGTCTGCAGTATCTACCAATATCAAACTGTATGGTAGTCTGAGGACCAATTAATATCTGCATAGAAAACTTTAGAGAGAAATATAGCTTAAAAAAGAGAGATTGGGGAATCATTAACGTTGAGTTGGAAAGTAAAACCACAGGAGTTGTTAAAATCGTAGAGGAATAATAGGTTAACAGGCCAGAGGGATGGTATGGGGAGGGAGGTGGGAGGGGGTTCAGGATTGGAAACTCATGTACACCCATGGCGGATTCATGCCGATGTATGGCAAAACCAATACAGTATTGTAAACTAAAATAAAGTGAAATTTAAAAATAATAATAATAAAGTACTAAAAAAAAGAGGACAGATGGGCAAAGGATGAAACCCTGAGGAGCACCAACTTTGAAAAGACAAAGAGAAAGGATGAAGAGCCCTTAAGAAAGAAGGGGCAGAGGGGCAAGAAGAACACCAGGAGAAAGAAATGATGTGGAAACCAAGTAGGCATAGTGTTTCAATACAGCAAGAATTATCAACAGATTGTAATGAATGGAGGGTGTTCCATGAGAAACGGGAGGAAGAAAATGCACTGAAGAAAGTCAAACCATAGTTTGGAGATATTGAGGCTATGCTGTCGGATTTTCTACCATCTCTTTAGGAAAACAGAAAGGCTGTGGGGTCGGCCTGGGCTACCGATAATTGCAATAGATGAATGGAAGATGGAAGGTCATTGAGACTGTTGGTAAAAGTAGTTCTATAAAGGGGAAGAGCTCTAAGAAAAAGCTTATAGACTGGGAGAAGAGGGAAAACCTTGAAAGTTTCTTCGGAAGCAACTGTAGTTGGACTAGGAATGTAGAACAGTTAGAAGGACAGGAGAGGTTGTGATCAAAGTTGAGCTTAAAACTTCTAATGAGAAGTTCCAAGTGGTGACCATGTCCTGAGGGTGACCATAGGTATGGGTGACTGAGATGATGTGCACTAGAGTTTGAGGTCAAGTTACTGTGCAGTTAGGATGTGGGAGGTCCTTCTGGGCCCTGAACCTAGGTTGTATCACCCCAGATGATGACAAGACAATGCCTGAGACACAGTTGATAAATCACTGGAAAAGATATAAATGGAGAGGCAGCTATAAGCGAGGTGGCAAGTCTTCAATGGATATGCGACAGTGGCTACCAGGTCGGATACTGACAAAGATGAAAGGATGATTAAACAGCAGTAGTCCCAAAGAAGGAGTTTTAAGACTGAGACATAGGCTAGAAAATTCTAAACTATGGGAAATTGTTGTTGTTTTTGTTTCGGGTTCTGTGTCTCTGTGTATGAGCTAAAGTTCTTAAGGTTGCAACAATATAGAACAAATTTAATAAATTCAAGACTAAAAAGGATATATTAAAAGGATACTGGGGTAGCTCATTAAATTTGAGGAAAACCAGTTAATCACACTTCAGGAGGAGCAGCTCACTGGGCAACTCACTGAACGTAACTCTATAGTATTGCCATTGATAGCACTCAACTCTCAATGAAATTGTTCCTCTAGTTTCAAATTCTCAAGAGAGAGATTCTGATTGGTCCAGCTCAACTTAAGTTTTGTTCCTCGTCCAATCAGCTACAGATAGGAAAATTGCATCACGCAGTAGAAATATGACTACACAAGAGTTCTAGGGAAGAGAACAGATGCCGGTGGGCTACATCCATGCAAGATTCCACCTGCTATGGGGCCTTGTCCCACAGCCAATATTCCCATTTCTCTGGTCCAGAGAAGATCAGACTCAGGAAAAGACCTCAGGCATAAGTATACATATGTCTCCCCTGCAGAAGTTCCCTCCTACCCCCTACCCCATCCCACTCCTCTAGGCTGTCGCAGAACACAGGGTTGAGCTCTCTGTGATATATAGCAATCTCCCATTAGCTATCCATTTTACACATGGCCATGTATATGATTCAGTGCTACTTTCTCAATTCATCCAACCCTCTCCTTCCCCCTCATTGTCCACAAGTCTGTTTTCTATGTCTGTGTCTCTATTCCTGCCTTACAAATAGGTTCATCAGTACCATCATTCTACTGCTGCTGCTGCGGCTAAGTCGCTTCAGTCGTGTCCGACTCTGTGCGACCCCAGAGACAGCAGCCCACCAGGCTCCCCCATCCCTGGGATTCTCTAGGCAAGAATGCTGGAGTGGGTTGCTATTTCCTTCTCCAATGCATGAAAGTGAAGTCGCTCAGTTGTGTCCGACTCTTAGCGACCCCATGGACGGCAGCCTACCAGGCTCCTCCATCCATGGGATTTTCCAGTCTAGATTTCATCAATTCAGTTCAGTTCAGTAGATTCCATAAAAGTGAAGTGAAGTCGCTCAGTCGTGTCCAACTCCTTGCGCCCCCATGGACTGTAGCCTACCAGGCTCCTCCCTCCGTGGGATTCTCCAGGCAAGAGTACTAGAGTGGGTTGCCATTTCCTTCTTCAGGGGATCTTCCCGACCCAGGGATCGAACCCAGGTCTCCAGATTCCAGGCAGATGCTTTAACCTCTGAGCCACCAGGGAAGCCCAGTAGATTTCATATATATGTGTTAATATACGATATTCATTTTTCTTTTTCTGACTTATTTCATGCTGTGTAACAGGCTCTAGGTTCATCCAACTCACTAGAACTAATTCAAATGCATTCCTTTTTATGGCTGAGTAATATTCTGTGTATATATGTACCACTACTTCTTTATCCATTCATCTGTTGATAGATATCCACTTGCTTCCATGCCCTGGCTATTGTAAATAGTGCTGCAGTGAACACTGCGGTGCATGTATCTTTTCGAATGATGGTTTTCTCAGGCTGTGTGCCTAGTGCTGGGATTCTTGGGTCACGTGGTAGTTCTATTCCTAGTTTTTTAAGGAATCTCCATACTGTTCTTAGTGGCTGTATCAATTTACATCCCCACCGACAGTGCAACAGGGTTTGCTTTTCTCCACATCCTCTCCAGCATTTTTTTTTTTTGTAGATGTTTTTGTTGGTGGCCATTCTGACCTGTGTAAGGTGATACCTCATTGTGGTTTTGATTTGCATTTCTCTAATAATGAGTGATATTGAGCATCTTACCATATGTTTGTTGACTATTTGTATGTCTTCTTTGGAGAAATGCCTGTTCAGGACTTTCAACCACTTTTTGATTGGGTTGTTTGTTTTTCTGATATTGAGCCGCATGAGCTGCTTGTATATTTTGGAAATTAGTCTTTTGTCCAGTGTTTCACTTGAAATTATTTTCTCCCATTCTGAGGATTGTCTTTTCATTTTGTTTATAGTTTCCTTTGCTGTGCAAAAGCTTTTAAGTTTAATTAGGTCCCAATTCGGAGAAGCCGATGGCACCCCACTCCAGTACTCTTGCTTGGAAAATCCCATGGACAGAGGAGCCTGGTAGGCTGCAGTCCTTGGGGTCGCGAAGAATCAGACATAACTGAGCGACTTCACGTTCACTTTTCACTTTCATGCATTGGAAAAGGAAATGGCAACCCACTCCAGTGTTCTTGCCTGGAGAATCCCAGGCACAGGGGAGCCTGGTGGGCTGCCGTCTATGGGGTCGCACAGAGTTGGACACGACTGAAGCGACTTAGCAGCAGCAGCGGCAGGTCCCAATTGCTTATTTTTGTTTTTATTTCCATTATTGAAGGAGTTGGGTCAAAAAAGATATTGCTGTGATTTTATGTCAAAGAGTATTTTGCCTTCTTGTTGTTATTTTTAAGATTCCACATATGAAAGATAATGTTTGTTTATTTTCTGTCTGACTTATTCCACTTGGTATAATGCCCTCAAGGCCCATTCATGTTGTCGCAAATGGCAAGAGTTCATTCTTTTTCATGACTGAATAATATTCCTATATGTGTATGTATCACATTTTCTTTATTCATTTATCCATTGATAGACACAGGTTGTTTTCATGTCCTGGCTATTGTAAATAGTGCTGCAGTGAACACGGGGGTGCATGTATTTTTTTCAAGTTATTGCTTTCATTTTCTTAAGATAAATACCCAGAATTGTGAGTGCTGGATCATACGGTGGTTCTGGTTTTAATTTTTTGTGAAATATAAATACTGTTTTTCATAGTGGAGACATCAATTTACATTCCTAGCAATGATGCTTCAGGACTCCCTTTTCTCCAGATCTTCACCAACATTTATTCTTTGTCTCTTTGATAATAGTCATTTTAACAGGTATAAAATGATATCTCATTGTGATTTTGATTTACATTTCCCTGATGATTAATGATGCTAAGCAGATATATGTCTTTTCTGAAAAAGTGCCTATTCAGATCTTCTGCCTGTTTTTTAATTGGATTGTTTGGGATTTTTTTTGCTATGAGTTGCATGAATTTCTTATATATTTTTGGATTTTAACACCTTATTAGATGTATGGCTTGAAGATACCTTCTCCCATTCCATAGGTTGTCTTCTTATTTTGTTGGTTGGTTCTCTTGCTGCACAGGAGCTTTTTCATTTTGTATAGTCCCACTTGCTTATTTTTGCTTTCGTTATTTGTGCTTTTGCTGTCATATCCAAAATCTCGTTGCCAAAAGCTACATCAAGGAGCCTTTCCCCTCTGTTTTCTTCTAGGAGTTTTATGGTTTGGGGTCTTATATTTAAATTTTTAATTCATTTTGAGTTGATTTTTGTGAGTGGTGTAACCAGGAATGTAAATTGATATAGCCACTACAGGAAACAGAATGGGAAAACGTAGTCTCTTCAATAAATTGTGTTGGGCAAATTGGATATTCAGATGCAGAAAAATGAAAATGAACCCATATCTTGGGTCAAACTCATGTTGTTTGAGGTTTGACTCTATAAGATCATATCATCTGCATATAAGGACATTTTTAATTCTTCCTTTCTGATTTGGATGCCTTACTTCTTTGTCTTGCCTAATGGCTCTGGTTAGAGCTTCTGATACTATGTTGAAATGGATCCTCATCCAGTAGCCTTTTAATGTTTTTTCTTTCAACTTTCAGGTGGTTTTTGCTCTTACAGACTTTGTCATAGAAAATCTTGGGAAAGCCTTTATAGAGACACCACCTGTGGACTTGCCCACTCTGTATCAAGACATGTCATACAACACTCCCCTGGTATTTATCTTAAGCACAGGCTCAGATCCCATGGGTGCATTTCAGAGGTTTGCCCGGGAGAGTGGATATTCAGAAAGGTAAGATCACATTGTTCAGTTTTAATCATTCATATGAACATCACCTAGTTAAAATTTCCCTTTTTTTTCCTTCCCTCTGTGGAATGTGAATACCTAATTCAGGTATCCCTTATAAGTTAAAATATTTAATGTATTTTAAATATATATAAATAATATATTATATATATTAAATATATAAATATTTATTTAAATATAAATAAGTTAAAATATTTAATAGTTAGCTATGCATGTGATTAAAGTGGTAGTAAATTCATAAAAGCAGATGTAAACTTCATTTGAGCAAAGGGGAGATTGTTTAAATATTGAGGGATAATTAATTAAATAATAATTAAAACATTTGCTATTTAAGACATTACTTTAATGTAACTATAAAGGTCTGTAGTTTACACCTTATGCTCAAATGTACAAAAAAATCCCATAGCTCTTTAGGTTGTGTTATTAATCTCTTCTTTCTCGTGAGCCTCTATTCTGCTGAGTAAGAAAAAGAGGGGGAAGTTTAAACTTGTGAATTTACAATATTATATTTTCTTCAGATTTAAATCTCTCCAGAGTAAGCTGTTTTGACTCCTTTCTCATAAAAACTCAGTCTTCCTGACTCCTTCTTTCCCAAGTCCTCCCCAAGATGGTGTTCTGATGGGTAGGAAAGTACATAAGACCACGGGATAGCAGGGGAGAGTAGGGGTCTCATATCTAGGAGGTAATCTCCAGCTCTGACAGGCCCTTGCATGGAGATTATGAGACAATGAATTCCATCTGTTCTTTGAAGTTCAAAGAGTTGGACACAACTGAGCGACTAAACAGCAACAATCTTTACTAGTCAAGCTTCTCTAGAGAAACAGATATATATGGATATATATATACACACATAATACAAATTATATACATTATGCAAATAACATATATATATTACCCTGTTGTTGTTGTTGTTCAGTTGCTCCATCATGTCCAACTATTTGCAACCCAATGGACTGCAGCATGCCAGGCTTCTGTGTCCTTCATTATCCCCTGGAGTTTGCTCAGACTCATATCTATTCAGTCAATGATGTCATCCAATCATTTCATTCTCTGATATCCCCTTCTCCTCCTGCCCTCAATTTTTCCCAGCATCAGGGTCTTTTCCAACGAGTCAGCTCTTCACATAGGGTGTCCAAATATTGGAGCTTCAGCTTCAGCATCAGTCCTTTCAATGAATATTCAGGGTTGATTTCCTTTAGGGTTGGCTGGTTAACTCTTCTTGCAGTCCAAGGGACTCTCAAGAGTCTTCTCCAGCACCCAGTTCAAAAGCATCAATTCTTTGGCACTCAGCCTTCTTTATGGTCCAACTCTCACACCTGTACATGACTACTAGAAAAACCGTGGCCTTGAATATATTATGCTATATATGTGTGTATATATATTATACATAAAATGAGATATTTGCTGACATGCTTATGGAGGCTAATCTCCAAAATCTGCAGTCAGCAAGAGAGAAACACAGGAAAGTCAATGTGTAATTCTAGTCCAAGTCCAAAGGTCTGAAAACCAGAAGTAATAATGATACGAGTCCCAGTCTGAAAGCCAGCAGACTCAAGACCCAAGAAAAGTCAGTGTTTTCATTTGAATTCAAAAGCAAAGAAATACAATGACCCAGCTCAGTCAGGCTGAAGGAATTCCCTCTTCCTCAACCTTTTCATTCTGTTCAAGTCTTCACTTGTTTGGGTGGGCCCCATCTACATTAAGGAGGAAAATCTGCTTTACTCAGTCTGCTGATTCAAATATTAATCTCACCCAGAAACATCCCCACAGACTCATTCAGAATGATGTCTGACTTAATGTCTGGGCACCGTGTGACCCAGTCTAACCTCACTAGTAATTAGGAAACAATAAGTTAAAACCATTAAGAAGATATTTCATACTCATCAAATTAGCAAAATTGTGCCAAAGATAGGGAGCTATAGAAATATTCATATTGCAAGTGGGAGTGAAAAATTAGTTTAAATCATTTTGAAGAGAAATTAGCAGTATATCAGAGTTGCAGAGAGCATTCCCCATATCCCAACAACTCACTACTGAATTTGCATGTTCAAAGTCAGTCATGGATGGGCAAAGAGCCATATTCAGGAACATTCATAGAAACGTGTTTATAATAGCAACAACAAAAAAAACCTGGAAACAACCAAAATGTCCATCTTAAAAAACTATGTAAATTGTGGCATATTCATATAATTGAATATAATACACTATAGCCATGAAAATAAATAAATTAGGACTATGTTTATTAATATGGATGGGTCAAACTGCTGGTGCTGCTAAGTCCCTTCAGTCGTGTCCAACTTTGTGCGACCCCATAGATGCTAGCCCACCAGGCTCCACCGTCCCTGGGATTCTCCAGGCAAGAACACTGGAGTGGGTTGCCATTTCCTTCTCCAATGCATGAAAGTGAAAAGTGAAAGTGAAGTCACTGAGTCGTGTCCAACTCTCAGCGACCCCATGGACTGCAGCCCACTAGACTCCTCCGTCCATGGGATTTTCCAGGCAAGAGTACTGCAGTGGGGTGCCATTGCCTTCTCCGCACACAAACTAATACTGGGCAAAATAAATTAAGTTGCACAAAAATTATATAATATTGGAGAAATTTGATAAGTCATATAAAATTATTAAACAGATATATGTTATATGCTGCTTATGAATTCACATTTTTGCAATAATAGTATAAAGAAAAATACAAAAGTTATACCAAGTCCAGGAGAGCAGTGACCTTGTAGAAGGTGAAGTTTGGGTAGTAAGAAAAGTGAACACGAAGGGGCATAATGCAAGCTCAGATCATATGTTTTACTTCTGAAGCTGGGTATGGGCACATATACACTTATATTAACTTTATAACTTTTGTTATAAAGGTTATAAAGGTGTTATAAAGGTAAAATACTTGGCTGATGAAATTAATAGTGAAATGAAGAGCCTTAATCTTTATACTCAACAAATAAAACAAATGCAAGATCTTCAAATACCTATGCAGCATTTATAAAATTAATGATTTTCTAAGAGACAGGTATTTCAAAAAGAATAAAACTTATTCCCTGACCACAATAAGTCTTATAAATCTTAAAAGTTAATATTTTTAATATTTGGAAAGCAAAAAAAATGTTCTTATGAACAGCTTGTTTGTTAAAGGGAAATCATACTGGAAATTTTCCAATAAATGGACAATGACGAAACAATATAACCTATCAAAAACCAGGGGGGCGGTTAGTAATAAGACACTTAGTGTAAATTTATACATATGTAATGACTTCTGGTGCCAGAAATGTCAGACTAAGAACTCAGGCTGATATTCCCACTAAGAAAAATTGGGCAATCTAAAACTTAGTTGTTAAGCTCTAATAGAAGGAAAAAATAATAAGCTGAGAGCAGAAAACATTCATTCAATAGACAAGATTTAAAAGAACAGAAGTTGCTTTTTTTGAAAAATTTAATAAAATATAAATCTCTCTTGAAACTAATACAGAGAGAAAGAAACAGAGATTCAAAAAACCTATATCATGAATGAGTAAGAGAATATCACTATAGACCTGCAGACATTAAAATAATCATAAAAGCATATTATTTAAAAAGAAAACTTTGCTAATGAATTTGAAAATGTTGATAAATAGGAAAATTTCCTCCAAAAGCACACCTTTAAAAAACTAATAAGAATAATTAGAATATCTAAATAGTTTAAGAATTTTTTATTGAATTCATTATTAAAAAACCTTCCCAGAATTGTGGGTTTATTTCAGTAATATAAGCATTAAAATACTGAAAATAATTTAATTCACCACATTGAAAGAGTAATGGCAAAATATCCTTAAAGAAGAAAACTATTAATTCAACATATGCAGAAAAAGCATCTGTTAAAATTCGACATGAATTCATGGTGGGAAATGTCCTAATAAACTAAGAATCTAGAAATCATGTCTTAAAAAGAGAAAAACGGAAATAGGACATTCTTCTACTCAGACAAAATGTATCTTAATTTTTAGTGGATTTAGCAAGGTTACTGGACTTAAAATAGATTGCATTAATGCATACTAGCAACAGAAACTCTCACTCATTGTTGGTGAGAATACAAAATGGTACAGCCACTTTGGAAGACAGTTTCATGTTTCGTATGATCAGCCATCTGGCATTTACCCAAAGGAGTTAAGAACTTATGTTCACCCAAGAATCTACGTTATACAAGAGCCTACATTAAATGCATAGCAGCTTTATTCATAACTGCCAAAACTTGGAAGCAACCAAGATGTCCTTCAGTAGATGAATGGATGAATAAACTGTGGTGTATCCATACAATGGATACTGTGCTGTGCTTTCTGTGCTTAGCCGCTCAGTCAAGTCCAACTCTTTGCTACCTCATGGACTATAGCCCACCAGGCTCCTCCATCCATGTGGATTCTCCAAGCCAGAGTACTGGAATGGGTTGCCATGATCTCCTCCAGGGGCTCATCTCAACCCAGGGATTGAACCCAAGTCTCCTGCATTGCAAGAGAATACAAGAGTGGGTAGCCTATCCCTTCTCCGGGTGAACTTTCTGACCCAGGATTTGAACCAGGGTCTACTACATTGCAGGTGTATTCTTTACCAGCTGAGCTATCCGGGAAGCCCTCAATGGATACTATTCAGTGCTAAAAAGAAATGAGCCTATCAAGCCATGAAAAGACACGCAAGAACTTTAAATGCATATTACTAAGTGAAAGAGGCCAATCTGAAAAGACTATGTATACTGGATGGTTCCAAGTATATGACATTCTGTAAAAGGCAAAACTATTAAGACAATTAAAAAAATAATAATAACAAAGAGTTTATATCCAATGTAAAGAACTCTTAGAAATCAATAAGAAAAAAGACAGGTGAACCAGTAGGAAAAAAGGGGAGAGAAGAATATAAAAGCAAATATCCAAATGCCCAATAAATAAACCTATGAAAATGGGAAATAATTTAAAACCTCAATGAGATACCATTCCATATCTATCAGGTGTTGTCAAAGTTGTGGAAAAATAAGTACTCTCACCCATTGCTGGTACAAGTGTGGAATGGTGTCATCACTCTGAAAAAGTTTGATATTATAAAAAAATTAAGCATACACATACTCTGTCAAACAGCAGTTCCATTTCTAGGAATATACACATATATACATACAAGGAATATATACATACAAGATGGAGTACACGTGTATGCCAAGAGACATCTGTGAGAATGGCTATTGCAGCATTGTTTGTAATAGCCAAGAACCAGAAGTAACCCAGATGTCCAGCAAGAGCAGAATGGATGGATAAACTTGATATAAGCATACAGTAGAATATTAGAGAGCAATGAAAATGAATGCCACACAGTAATATGAATGAATCTGAAGAAATAATGTTGATTGAAATAGACCAAATATAAATATACACTTTATGATTCCATTTATATAAGTTCAAAAACAAGAAAAATTAATCTATGGTGTTAGAATTCAAAGTAATTGTTGCCTTTGAGACAAAGGGAGGATACTAACTGACAGGGTACTAGTAATGTTCTCTCTTTTTTTGGCCCTGGGTGGTGGTTCTTCTGTACACTCTCTTTGAGAGAATCCATCAAGCTAAACACTAATGATTTGTGTACTTTTGTATATATGTTGAGACCCCATGGACTGTAGCCTACCAGGCTCCTCTGTCCATGGGATTTTCCAGGCAATAGTCCTGGAGTGGATTGCCATTTCCAGGGGATCTTCCCAACCCAGGGATTGAACCCAGGTCTCCCGCATTGTAGACAGACGCTTTACCGTCTGAGCCACCAGGGAAGTCCTGTATATATGTTAGACTTTGGGTTTTCAGAAGCTTTTTAAAAACTTACATATAGCATTAGAAGTCAGGACAAAGGGTACCTTTGGAATGGAGGAAGGGAAGATGATTGGAATAGAAAGGAGACAGAAGAGATGTCTCTGGGGTGTTAGGGAAGTTCTCTTCTCAAGCACAGATATTTTTTTCCTCTATGCACGTTTATTTGTATATTTGTATACACAGAACTATATTTGTCTCATTCACTTTTGCATGTTATAGTTAAAAAAACCGAGAAACTAAGAAAAATATCTTTACAGCTATCAGAATGAGAATTTGAAATGTATTCATATTCTAGAAGCCTACCATATTTACAGTTCTTGATAGTTGCATTACTTAAAAGGAATATGAAACAGCATTTCATTGTTGTTTTTGAATTCAGGGTGCAGTCAATTTCACTGGGACAAGGACAAGGACCTATTGCTGAAAGAATGATCAAAGATGCAATGAAATCAGGAAACTGGGTGTTTCTGCAAAACTGCCACCTTGCTGTTTCTTGGATGTTGGCAATGGAGGAGCTAATTAAAACCTTCACAGATCCAAGTATGTTGAGCATATAGCATGTATATAATAATACCATTTTTATGTGGCCTTTCTTGTTGAATCCAATCCTTATAACAATTATTATTGGCATTGTTTATCCTATATTAAAAGGAAAAATTTGAGATCTAGAGGGGTTTAGTTAGGTTACACGACCCTGATTCAAATAAAAATGTTCAGACTCCAAGTTGAGGGTACAATGAACTGTGTCATTTTTGTTTCATGTTACTTTCTATGAAAGACCATTTGAATTCAAAATAAATAACATCTAGGCATGATGTTAATTTTAAAAAGAAATAGAAAATGGACTTAGGACAAAAGAAGAAAATTATGTTTTTCGCTACAGAATGAGAGACGTTCAGGAACAGAGTTCAAGTTAACACCAATTCTCATGGTGGTGTTTTACCACTTTTTATCCTCTATAACCCACATGACAATTAACTTCACATGTATCTCATAGACACACACACCCCCATGGGTATGCCCAACATAAGTCATAATTGCACTACTAACTATACTATTACTGCCTTCTTTCCCTCTCAAGTAAGTATAATGGACTGCAAAGAGAGAAGTGGAGTTGGAATTAGGAACTGTATGATAGGTAATAAGCTGTGTGGAGCAAACTTCCTTACTGTTCCAGGAGGTCATGGAAGAGAACTGCCCACCTGGGATATCCAGGGCCTTTTCTCTGGTGTCCTCCTTTGTGTCCTGACAGAGGGCTTTCTAGAAAGGTGAGAACTGTGCAGATGACTTTCCTTATTGTTGCCTGTTAAGATGAAGACCTTCTCCTTTACAGAGCAGCCAGCCTGCACTGGTCACCAAGCCACCAACAGGGCTTAGCAGCCCTCCCCAAAGATCCCTCACTCCCTGATTGCCCCATGCCCTGCCTTCTACAGACTGCTTCCATCAAGGACAGAGTCTGTAGCATCAGCCACCCAGAATCTCCACTCTTTCCACTCTTCATGATATGAACAAGAGATGGCTTGCTTCCTGTGGGGCCTGTGACTTCTATTTAAATAAGTAAAGAAAAATGATGTGGTGTTTACTACTTGAATCATCAGATTCCTTATCCTGATGATTAGGATTATGATTAAGAAAAAATGCTAGAGAAAGCATCTAAAAGCAGTTTGCTGCAGAGGTACTATGGGAGCCTTCTGAATAAGGACCAGTCAATCACCTTCACAATGACCTTGCCAGACCTACGAGGAGGCTGGATGGGCCACAGCAGCCAGAGAAGTTGTTGATGAAGTTTAAGTGCTTAAGTAGGCAGAAAAATCCTCTTCTGGTCCTTGTTGCAACTGTTTACTAACATAACCATTTGGGTTCTAACGTTTAACCTGAACCAGTATAAAATAAGATACGTTCAGGGAGGGACTTCCCTGGTGGTCCAGTGGCTGAGACGCCATGCTCCCAATGCAGGGAGCCCAGGTCAGATCCCTGGTTAGGGAACTAGATCCCACATGCCACAGCTAAGACCAGGAGCAGCCAAACAAATAAATAAATATTTTTTAAATTACATTCAGGTAAGAAGTTGAAAAGAGAAAGTGAATGAAAGAAAAAAGAGAGAAAGAGGGAAAAAAGCCTCTGGACTCGAAATTCTAAGACCTGAGTAGAGTTTGGCCCCCACCACTGCCTGACTATATATATCACACCTCATCTCTGGGCCTCTGCTTCCTCAGAAATAAAGTGACTACACAGCCCCATTGCTACAAGTCCATACTAAGATGAATTCTATTCTATTCCAATTCTAAACTTCTATGATGTCTATACATGTTAAGATCCTTGATGCTTTTGCAGTCATGAGAGAAAAAAAGGATTTTTAAGATGCTTCTCTAAACCTGGCCTTTTTCACTCTTCAGTTTGTGTGTGTGTGTAGGGGGGATAGTTAATGAAAGCATTAGCCCTAAGATTTTATGATATCTGGCTTCTATGCTAGTCAGTCAGTCAGTTCAGTCACTCAGTAGTGTCCAACTCTTTGCGACCCCGTGGACTGCAGCACACCAGGCTTCCCTATCCATCACCAACTCCCAGAGCTTGCTCAAATCATGTCTTTCAAGTCGGTGATGCCATCCAACCATCTCATCCTCTGTCATCCCCTTCTCCTCCTGCCTTCAGTCTTTCCCAGTATCAGGGTCTTTTCTAATGAGTCAGTTCTTCACATCAAGTGTTCAAAGTATTGGAGCTTCAGCTTTAGCATCAGTCCTTCCAATGAATATTCAAGTCTGATTTCCTTTACAATTGACTGGTTTGACGTCATTGCAGTCCAAGGGACTCTCAAGACTCTTCTCCAAAACCACAGTTCAAAAGCATCAATTCTTTGGTGCTCAGCTTTCTTTATGCTCCAACTCTCATATACATACATGATTACTGGAAAACTTTTTACCATAGAAACAACTTTAGTGTTGCTCTGGAATTGCATTGGGTTGGTCAGAAAGTTTGTTTGGGTTCTTCCCTTGAACTTTTTGGTCCACCAAAAGGTAGACTAACTTTACTAGAACAGTACTAGAACTAACTTAATCTTGGCTATTTAATGTAGCTCATTAGTTTAGATTACTAAACCAAGAAGCATAAATACAACTTTAATCTGCAGCCATTCATTTAATAAATATTCGAGAACCTACTGTGTACCACACACTGTTCTAGCTACTTAGGGCATGTTGGTGAACAAAGCAACCACAGTCATCTGCCCTCCTCAAGCTTACGTGCTAGCGAGTGGAGACAGAGAAAACACATAAACAAACCACATAACAAATAAGTAATGTATATGGTATGATAGAATGTGGTCGGTGCTTTGGGAAAAATTAAAAGTAAAGTAAGGAGGAACAGGAAGGTCAGGGTGGAATGGGAGTAAGGAGGAAGGGTGGAGAGCAGTTTTAAATGGGGTGGTCTGGGTAGACCTCTTTGAGAAGTTGGCATTTGACCAACACTTGAGAAAAGTCAAGGAGTCTAAAGGAAGAGCATTCCAGGTAAAAGGAACAGCTACTGCCTGGGGGCTCCCCCTAAGGAGGTAGCGGGAGCATGCCAGAGGAACACCATCACTTGTGCTTAGAGACCAATGCTGAGAAAGGCCTCCTTGGATGATGCTTATGTCACAGGAAGACAGGTACAGTGGTTTTCCCAGTTCTTCTCTGGCCTTTTGAAACTGGAATGCAGCTTGTTCTTTCTTAGGTTCTATGCCCACAACTCAAACAGGAAGCATATTGACTTCTTGATGCTGCCTGTGAGGTCTCTCCATTTCCCTGCTCACTGAGTTCCCTTTGCTTCTTCTCTGAAGAAGGAACGCATTCCTTTATTCTCCATAGGGCTTTCTAACCATTTTCATGGAATTTTCCCTAAATTGAATGGCCAACAACAAACAAAAATTAAAACAACTTCACAAGCTGTCCTTTTTCTCGTTTGAAAAATTACCAATTTCAGAGGAATGATCCTTAACATTTCTATCAAGAATTGAAAATTAACATTCCTGGACTTCCCTGGTGGTCCAGTGGTTAAGAGTCTGCCTGCCAATGCAGGGGACACAAGTTCGATCCCTGGTCTGGGAAGATCCCACATACCTCACGGTAACTGGACCTGTGCACCACGATTGAAGCCCTTGAGCTTTAGAGTCTGAACACCACAACCAGAGAGTAGCCCCTACTTGCTGCAGCTAGAGAAAGCCCATGCCCAGCAATGAAGACCCAGCACAGTCAAAATAATTAATAATTTTTTAAAAAGAATAGAACAAGTTCTTAATTTCTTTACTCAACTGTGCCAACATCCAGACTGCCAGGATCACCTGGGTGAAGAGCTTCTAGAAGGAATCCCCTCGCCTCCATTCTAGAACATTTTACAACATCAAATATTTTAAAAAGATAAACTAGTCCTTAAACAGAGCTTATCTTTTTCTATCCTATAATAATTATTTCTTGTAGAAAAACATTACTGAGTTAAGCATTTTCTTTTTTGTCTTTGTTTTAAACAGATGTTGTTATCAAGGACACATTTCGACTTTTTTTAAGTTCCATGCCTAGCAGTACATTTCCTGTGACAGTCCTTCAAAATTCGGTCAAGGTAACATATGTTCGTGGTTGAAATCTGTGACATGATTGGGCTCAGGGTGCTCCCCGAGTGAATCCATGGAGCCCACTGGGCCTGTGCAGGGTTGTGTCAGGGTTTGGTCAGCCAAGGTGGAGAGGTGGGAGTCAGTGTCCATTCACCAGAGAGTGAGTAGGGAAACAATTTCCCAGGCCACTGCCCTTCCTGTGTGCCCTTCTGCTAGTCATTCAACACCTCCCTGCTTCCCCTCTTCAAGAAAAGGTCTAGGATGCAGAGAGATGAGAACAGAACCCTTCTCAGAGTTAAGAAAATGTTTCCGCACGTGGGAGACAGGAAAGCCCACAGGCAGTATGGCTGATAGATTGAAACCTCAATTATCGTTCACATAATGCAGAAAACTTGGATAGAGAGACTTACTAAGTAAAAAAGACCTTCAAGCTGAAGGCTGGAGACCCTAAGGCAAATCCTAGAAGGCATCTTTTTTTTTCTTTTTTGGCCATTATGCACAGCATTCAGGATCTTAGGTCCCCAACCAGGAACCAAAGTTTCCTTATATGGGAAGCCTCTGCATATGAACTTGGAGAAGGAAATGGCAAGCCCCTCCAGTATTCTTGCCTGGAGAATTCCATGGACAGAGGAGCCTGGTGGGCTACAGTCCATGTGGTCACAAAGAGTCAGACATGACTGAGCAACTAACACACACTTCTGCATATGAATGATCACTCAGGAACCAGGGTTGTCTCTTCCCTGGTGCCCCGTGCCATCAAGGCAAAGTGTAGGGTGATGGTGGACATTGAGATGACCAGAAAAGCCAGTGCAGAAGGCCTGAGCATCCTTTCTGGCCTGGGGTTAGAAAAATGGACACCAAATGGAAAGGTCTGAGATTCTTGTAGAGGTGGTTCACCCACCCACCGTAGGCCTGAGAACCCCCTATTCTCCAGAGGACAAGGCTGACAGGGATACAGAGCTGGCAGGAACAGGGCAGGAATGCCTCCCAGGCATCAGTTACCTGCATCCCCTCACTGGCTTCTATATGTGTTATTTGGAAAAATTCAAATCTGTACAACCACACTCTCTGCCATGTGTCTCTAAATACAGGTAACCAATGAGCCTCCAAAAGGTTTACGTGCAAATATCAGACGAGCATTTACCGAAATGATGCCTTCATTTTTTGAAGAAAATATACTTGGAAGAAAATGGAGACAAATAATATTCGGCATTTGTTTCTTCCATGCAATTATTCAGGTACACTAAATTTGCTAATTTTTTAAATATAGACAAGGAGAAGTATATTAGGTTAAAAAATCAATAAGGGGCTTCTATGGTGGCTCAAATGGTAAAGGATCTACCTGCAATGCAGGCGACCTAGGTTTGATCCCTGGGACAGGAAGATCCCCTGGAGAAGGGAATGGCTACCTGCTTCGGTATTCTTGCCTGGAGAATTTCATGGACAGAGGAGCTTGGCGGGCTACTGTCCATGGAGTTGCAAAGAGTTGGATATGGCCAAGTGACTAACACTTTAAATCAATAAAAAGTAAGAATTAAAAGCTTACAAATGACATTGTGAAATGCTGAGGTCTTTGTTCTATCTGAACCCAAGTTGTTTTAACTCAGTCCCTAGACTTCCCTGGTAGCTCAGATGATGAAGAATCTGTCTGCAGTGTAGGAGACCTGGGTTCGATCCTTTGGTCAGAATGCTCACTTGGAGAAGGAAATGGCTACCCACTCCAGTATTCTTGCCTGGAGAATTCCATGGACAGAATAGCCTAGCAGACTACAGTCCATGGGGTCGCAAAGAGTCGTACATGATTGAGCGACTAACATGCACACTCTCTGATTTCTTATGACCCTTGCCTCTGTGCCTCACAGCTTTGCCTCCCAGCTCTGCTCTGACCTAAGGAGCTACATTGCCTGGATAAATGCAGTAGGTCAAATTCAAAAGCATGAAGTTGTCTCCTCAGCTGTGCTTCAGTCACAAAATCTGCTTCCCCTCCAGACTCTACTCCTGAAATGGATGGTCCCATTTTTGTAATCACCTACAGCCAGAATTTCAGGACTGTTTTTATCCTTCCTCCTTTACACATATATATCATGTTGGTCAGCAAGTCTGCATTTTTTATTACAATAATTTCACTCTCACCTGTTTCTGTTTGAGTGGGCTTACCACCCTTAATGGCTTGCCTCCAGGACTTCCCTGGTGGCTTAGACGGTAGAGCGTCTGTCTACAATGCTGGAGACCTGGCTTCCATCCCTGGGTCAGGAAGATCCCCTGGAGAAGGAAATGGCAATCTGCTCCAGTACTATTGGCTGGAAAATCCCATGGACAGAGGAGCCTGGTAGGCTACAATCCTTGGGGTCACAAAGAGTTGGACATGACTGAGCAACTTCACTTTCACCACCCTTAATGGCTTCCTCCCTGTGATTAGATCCCCAAGTCTCCTGACCAGTGACCTTCAACTCAGCACTACTTTCTCCTTCCCTCTGTTCAAACTCACTACCCTGACCTGGTGTCCATTCTGTGGCCTTGTACAGGAAATCTGACTTTAGCTTTGTATCCCTGTCTTGACTAAGTAAGCTGCCTTGTTTTCAAATGTGTTTAGTTTGCCAAGAAAGAATTAGTAGAGAAAAAAAAACAAAGATTAAATATGCAAGATATGAAATAAATAAGTAAACAAGACCCTAGAGAAAATCAAAGACTCTAGATTAGAGCATCTATGTGGGAGGCCTTTGTTCTACTACAAAAGCATCTGAGATGTAGGAAGTGGTTTAAGACTTAGGGAAATTTTGAAATCAAAAGGAGCAAACAGAGTACAATTGCCATTATATGGGAACAACCTAAGTGTCCCTCAAAGATGAATGGATAAAAATGATTATATATATACAGACATACATACAATGGAATACTTATCAGCCATTAAAAAGAATGAAATTTTGCCATTTGCAGCAACATAGATGGACTTGGAGGGCCATTATGCTAAGTGAAATAAGTCAGAGAAAGACAAATGCTGTATAACATCACTTATACGTGGAATATAAGAAATGCAACAAACTAGTGAATATAACACAAAAGAAGCAGACTCACAGATATAGAAAACAAACTACTGGTTACAGGTGGGAGGCTACATAGGGAGGGGAAGGAGTGATAGTTTATGATGAATGGTGTCAGATTCATGACCTCTGGAGGAGAGAATTTAGATCCGGGGCCAGAAACAAGGCTTGATCACTCAGAGCTTTTGTGTGCTACTGCTGCTGCTGCTGCTAAGTCGCTTCAGTCGTGTCCGACTCTGTGTGACCCCATAGACGGCAGCCCACCAGGCTCCTCCATCCATGAGATTCTCCAGGCAAGAGTACTAGAATGGGGTGCCATTGCCTTGTTTTATTACAGTGAAAAAGGGATAGGGAAAGCTTCTGACATAGGTATCAGAAGGGGGTAGAGAGTGCCCCACTCAATAGTCTTATCAAGGCCTTATATACTTTTACAATTGGTTTCTATAATAGAAAGACCTTACCAGACCCACTCCCACAACATACATTTTAAGATAACAGGATTAGGAGTAACAGTAGAAAGGTCTTACCAGACCCACTCCCACATAAGATAACAGGATTAGACAGAAGGTTCTCCTTAAGAAGGAGAAACACGTCCTTGAGCAAGATACATTGTTGTTATATAATCATTAGTACAGAGCTTAAGGAAAAACATACCCTTGATCAAGATGAGTTGTCTTGTTGTGTAATAATTAGCTCTGGGCTGAAAGAAAATAATGTCTTATGTGACTAAGATGAAGGAATGTAGAAAAAAAAACTTTTGTCCTTTTCTCCTCCTTGAGAGCCAGGGACTCTTTATCAACCTATCTAAGAATTAACTCTCTCAGAAGGTACAAACTACTGAGTATAAGATAAGCTCAAAAATGTATTGTACAATATGGGGGCTATAGCCAATATTCTGTAATAACTGTAAATGGAGTGTAGCCTTTTTAAATTGTATAAAAGATAAGTTTTTAAAAAAAGAAGAAGAAGAAGGAACATGGCATCCATCTTCTGATATAATCAGTTTAGAGTTAAGAAATTAGGTAGGAGGGGTTGATAACAAAGAGCAGGAAAGATTTCCCTGTGGAGAGCCATGAAACAGGAATTGAGATTCTGGATACCACTGTTTTAAAAAGGTTTCTATGGTAGATCTATTTGCAATTTTTAAGGAATCTCCACACTGTTTTCCATAGTGGCTGTACTAGTTTGCATTCCCACCAACAGTGTAGGAGGGTTCCCTTTTCTCCACACCCTCGCCAGCATTTATTGCTTGCAGATTTTTGGATCGCAGCCATTCTGACTGGTGTGAAGTGGTACCTCATTGTGGTTTTGATTTGCATTTCTCTAATAATGAGTGATGTTGAGCATCTTTTCATGTGTTTGTTAGCCATCCGTATGTCTTCTTTGGAGAAATGTCTATTTAGTTCTTTGGCCCATTTTTTGATTGGGTCGTTTATTTTTCTGGAGTTGAGCTGCAGAAGTTGCTTGTATATTTTTGAGATTAGTTGTTTGTCAGTTGCTTCATTTGCTATTATTTTCTCCCATTCAGAAGGCTGTCTTTTCACCTTGCTTATATTTTCCTTTGTTGTGCAGAAGCTTTTAATTTTAATTAGATCCCATTTGTTTATTTTTGCTTTTATTTCCAGAATTCTGGGAGGTGGATCATAGAGGATCCTGCTGTGATTTATGTCTGAGAGTGTTTTGCCTATGTTCTCCTCTAGGAGTTTTATAGTTTCTGATCTTACATTTAGATCTTTAATCCATTTTGAGTTTATTTTTGTGTGCGGTGTTAGAAAGTGATCTAGTTTCATTCTTTTACAAGTGGTTGACCAGTTTTCCCAGCACCACTTGTTAAAGAGATTGTCTTTACTCCATTGTATATTCTTGCCTCCTTTGTCAAAGATAAGGTGTCCATATGTGTGTGGATTTATCTCTGGGCTTTCTATTTTGTTCCATTGATCTATATGTCTGTCTTTGTGCCAGTACCATACTGTCTTGATGACTGTGGCTTTGTAGTAGAGCCTGAAGTCAGGCAAGTTGATTCCTCCAGTTCCATTCTTCTTTCTCAAGATTGCTTTGGCTATTCGAGGTTTTTGTATTTCCATACAAATCTTGAAATGATTTGTTCTAGTTCTGTGAAAAATGTGGCTGGTAGCTTGATAGGGATTGCATTGAATTTGTAAATTGCTTTGGGTAGTATACTCATTTTCACTATATTGATTCTTACCTTATGACCCAGCAATCCCACTGCTGGGCATACACACCGAGGAAACCAGAATTGAAAGAGACACATGTACCCCAATGTTCATCGCAGCACTGTTTATAATAGCCAGGACATGGAAACAACCTAGATGTCCATCAGCAGATGAATGGATAAGAAAGCTGTGGTACATATACACAATGGAGTATTACTCAGCCGTTAAAAAGAATTCATTTGAATCAGTTCTGATGAGATGGATGAAACTGGAGCCGATTATACAGAGTGAAGTAAGCCAGAAAGAAAAACACCAATACAGTATACTAACACATATATATGGAATTTAGGAAGATGGCAATGACGACCCTGTATGCAAGACAGGGAAAGAGACACAGATGTGTATAACGGACTTTTGGACTCAGAGGGAGAGGGAGAGGGTGGGATGATTTGGGAGAATGACATTCTAACATGTATACTATCATGTGAATTGAATCGCCAGTCTATGTCTGACGCAGGATGCAGCATGCTTGGGGCTGGTGCATGGGGATGACCCAGAAAGATGTTATGGGGAGGGAGGTGGGAGGGGGGTTCATGTTTGGGAATGCATGTAAGAATTAAAGATTTTAAAATTTAAAAAAAATAAATAAATAAATAAAAAAAAAAAATAAATAAAAAGGTTTCTATGGAGAAGTCAAGGTATAATCAACCCATCAGGCATGACTGAAAAGCCTACGTGATGGACAGACTTCTGAGAAGATTTAGGGGCAGCTGTCTCCATCACACAGGTGATTAGCATCAGTATTTTTATACCAAGATGACTCTAAGGTGGGATATTTTCTTATTTTGATGGGGAAATATTTTATTTTACCATAAAGAACAAATGTTCTTTTGTCAGGTCTGTCACGATTTCACATTTCCAGTAATATCTAATCATCTTTTGGAACATTGGAAAAAGGCCAGAGTTGGTGGAAGAGGTGCCTGCCTTATTTGGTGAAAGTCAAACCGAAAGCCTCACTCAAGCTGACTGGCATTTTGCACAATGAGGATGCCAAGCTTCAACAGAAACTCTGGTTTTCAGTATTTTATGCAGAATTAATTTTATCAAATTTTAAGACCATTTTCATTTTCTGTTCTAGGAGAGAAAAAAGTTTGGCCCTCTTGGTTGGAATATCTGCTATGAATTTAATGATAGCGACAGGGAATGCGCTCTACTGAACCTCAGCCTTTACTGTCAAGAAGGAAAGATTCCCTGGGATGCACTGATTTACATCACCGGTCAGTATGCCCACATGGTCTGATGTCCAGCTCTCCACCACACGGTTGTTGGTTTACATCTACCTGGCTTATACCAAGATGGTGTCCTCCCAAGTGTATAGTGAGGGTGGTGATGACTTCTGATATTCCCTTTGAGAAGATAAGACCATGATAAGAATATCATAAGAATGTTTATACAGAGAAGACGAGACAGATATTTTCCCAGATAATAATAGCAAACTCTTAGATAGTTCTTACTACATGCCAAGCACATTTCAGGCACAGCCCATGAATTAGCAGATTTAATGCTCATAAGAACCCTATAAGGTAAAGGCCATTATATCCCTATTTTACAAATAAGGAAACTGAAGCACACAGTTTATAAGGGTGAAGCCAAGATTTAAGCAAGCAATCCAGCCTCCAGAGTTTGTGCTCTTAAATTCAAAAGAATCTGAACACGGTTGACCAGTAGAGACCTATTGAGTCAGGGGTACTTACAACAAAGGAAAAAATATGAAGTATAATTTTTAGAAAATATTAATTGTGGCCCTGTGAGATCTTACTGGTAAAATTAGATCCAGTTTAGACCATGCAGGCCCAAATAATGAAGAAAAGATTCCCATTAGGAGGTGGGGGAGGGAGAGAGCCTGAAAAGGAACAGAATGGGAATGGATGGTTTTCATTGATGAGCAAAGAAATGAGGAACAGCAGAGAAGAGTCAGCTGATCTAGAGACTTGAACAGCATGTGACACCTTGGAACATGCTTGAGTGAAGGGCAGTGAAACAATAGTGAAAATGGATGAAGACCTATCTCCAGGCTGGACCGAGAAGGCTGGGCATGGAACCTGGGAAGCTTCTTTGTACTTCTGCCCCCAGCCGCTCCTGTGGGGCTAAGATTGCTTAACATAACAGTGAACTAGACAGTATTCTCCCTGCCACCCTGTACATACCCTGAAATTTCTGCTTCCTAGCTTTTCTCTGCTTTTTTCTTTCCTAGAACCTTTGACCTTTCCGTTAGCTCAGTTGTTTCTACTGCCATGAAAGTAACTGGGTTTTGAAAAGCATAGAAAGGAACAAGACAATGATATATCTTTTCTCACTACTACTATTCAATGTTGTGCTGAAGTTTCTATCCCAGGAAATTAGACAAGGAAAATAAATAAAAGGCATCAGTTTAGAATGGAAGAAGTAAATTATTTGCAGATGACAACATCTTGAATGCAGAAAATCCTAAAGAATTCACACACACACACACACACACACACACAGGATGTAACAAATGAGTTCAGCAAGGCTGGGGGATACAAAGTCAAAATACAAAAATCAACTTCTTTTCTGTACACTGGCAATGAACAATTTGAAAATATTTGTAATTATGTTCATGAAACATCAAATAGAATAAATTTAATTTAAAAAGTGCAGATTAGTACACTGAAACCTGCAAAGCGTTGCCAAAGAAAATTAAAGATAATCTAAATTAGTGAACTATGAAGAAGGCTGAGCGCCAAAGAATTGATGCTTTTGAACTGTGGTGTTGGAGAAGACCCTTGAGAGTCCCTTGGACTGCAAGGAGATCCAACCAGTCCATTCTGAAGGAGATCAGCCCTGGGATTTCTTTGGAAGGACTGATGCTAAAGCTGAAACTCCAGTACTTTGGCCACCTCATGCGAAGAGTTGACTCATTGGAAAAGACTCTGATGCTGGGAGGGATTAGGGGCAGGAGGAGAAGGGGACAATGGCTGGATGGAATTATGGACTCGATGGACGTGAGTCTGAGTGAACTCCGGGAGATGGTGATGGACAGGGAGGCCTGGCGTGCTGCAATTCATGGGGTCGCAAAGAGTCGGACACGACTGAGTGACTGAACTGAACTGAAATTAGTGAAGAAACATGACATGCTTATGAATTGAGAGATACAATATTGTTAAAGTGATAACATTCCCCAGACCAATCTATAGATTTAACACAATCTATAGATTTAACACGGGCTTCCCTGGTGGCTCAGATGGTAAAGAGTCTTCCTGAAATGCGGGAGACCTGGGTTCAATCCCTGAGTCAGGAGGATCCCCTGGAGGAGGGCATGGCAACCCACTCCAGTATTCTTGCCCAGAGAATCCCCATGAACTGAGGAGCCTGGTGGGCTACAGTCCATGAGACTGCAAACAGTCAGACATGACTGAGCAACTAAGTATAAGCACAACATAGATTTAACACAATTGCTGACAGATTTAACAGCTGCAGCTGATCATAAAATCTACGAAAATGTGAAGGGCCCCAAAAAACAAAAACAATCGTGGAAAAACAAATGAATGAGTCAGAAGAGTTATAATTCCCAATTTCAAAAGTTATACAAAACCCCAATAATCAAAACAGGATTTACTGTATAGTGCAGGAAGCTATATTCAATGTCTTGTAATAAACTATAAAGGAAAAGAATTAGAAAAAAGATATATACACATATATGTATAATTGAATCATTTTGCTGTACACCTTACACACAATATTGTAAATCAACTAAATTCAACTTTTTAAAAAAAAACTATATAATACTGGCATAACATTAGACATATAATCAATGGAACAAAATTGAGAATCCAAAAATAAAGTCTTATATTTATCATCATTTTTAACAAAGGCACCAGGACAACTTAACAGATGATGCTGGGACAATTGGATACCCAGCTGCTAAAGAGAATTTGAATCCTTACCTCATAGCATACAAAAAAATTAATTCAAACTGAGTGGTATATCTAAATGTAAGAGTTAAAACTATAAAACTCTTAAGAGAAAGCATATAAATAAATCCCCATGACTTTAGGTTAATTATGGCTTCTTAGATATGGTGCAAAAGGCACTAGTAATTAAAGAAAAATAATAAATTCAACTTTTTCAATATGTAAAGCTTTTACACCTCAGCAAACACTTATCAAGAAAATGAAAAAGCAAGATAAAGTATTTGCAAGCCATGTATCTGATAAGGCACCTGTCTATGAAGTGTGTAAAGAACTCCTACAACAGTAAGAAAAAAATCCAATTTTAAAATAGGCAAAAGATTTGAATGTACATTTCACCAAAAAATACATACCAATGCCTAATAAGCAATGAAAATATGCTCAATTAATCATTAGGACAATGAAAATTGAAACCATATGAGATACCACTTTATACCTATTAGGATGACTATAATTTAAAAAAAGACCATAACAAGTGTTATCAAGAAAGTGAAGAAACTGAAAATCTCATACATTGCTGGTGGCAATGCAGTGAGGTGCCACTGCTTTGGAAAATATTTTAATAGTCTTACCATATGACCTATAAATTCCATTCCACTCCTGCATATATATCAGGGAAAATGAAAACACATGTCCACACTAAAACTTGTACATAAATGTTCTTAACAGCATTCATGTTCATAAAAGCATTACTCATAATACCAAAAAGTGGAAACAACCTGAATGTCTATCAACTGATGAATGGATGAATAAAACCAGGTATATTCCATACAATGTAATATTGACAACATGTGTACTCAGTTGTGTCTGACTCTTTGTGACCCCATGGACTGTAACCCACAAGCTCCTCTGTCCATGGAATTTCCTAGGCAAGAATACTGGAGTGGGTTGTCATTTCCTTCTCCAGGGTATCTTCCCAGCCTAGGGATGGAACCCATGTCTCCTGCTTCTCCTACATTGAAAGTGAATACTTTATGGCTGAGCCAATGGGAAAATCCCACAATGTAGTATTGAAAAGTGAAAGTCTCTCAGTTGTGTCCAGCTCTTTGCAACCCCATGGACTATATAGTCCATGGAATTCTCCAGGCCAGAATACTGGAGTGGGTAGCCTTTTCATTCTCCAGTGAATCTTCCCAACCCAGGGATCAAACCCAAGTCTTTCGAATTGCAGGCAGATTCTTTACCAGCTGAGCCATAATTGCTCCATAAAAAGAAATAAAGTACTGATACATGCTCCAACATGGATAAACTTCAAAAACATGCTAAGTCAAAGAAGCCAGACATAAAATATCACAAGCTGTATATTCCATTTATGTGAAATTTCCAGAAAAACCAAATATACAGACAGAAAGTAGAATACAGACAGAAAGAATGATTGCATGGGGCAGAATAGAAAAGGACTGTGACTGTAAATGGGCACAAGATGTATTCTGTGGAAGATGATAGAAATGCTCTAAAATTAGATTATAATGATAGTTATATAATCTTGTAAATTTACTAAAAACTAGTTATACGTGTGAAATTTAAGTGATTTTATGATCTTCAAGGTATAGCTCATTAAAAAGGTTTTTTAAAAGTAGGAGAAAAAAGGCAATGCTGGGGACTTCCCTGGTGGTCCAGAGTGGTTAAGATTACGCTGCCAATGCAAGGGACACAGGTTCAATCCTTGGTCTGGGAAGATTCCACATGCCTCACAACTACTGAAGCCCAGAGCCTGTACTCTGCAGTAAGAGAAGCCACTGCAATGAGAAGCCCACACACCACAACGAAGAGTCACCCTCTCTCTAGCTGCAGCTAGAGAAAGCCTGAGCACAGCAATGAAGTCCCAGTGCAGCCAAAAATAAAATAAATTTTAAAACTTTTTATTAAAAAAAAAAAAAGGCAGTGCTGTATCCAGGCAATAATATTTGCTCATGGTAAGATTTTAGACAGCCATCTATGGATTAATCCAGAAAATACAGCTTAGTACTACTATGTTAAAGGCTGGAAATATAAAGATGATGTAGCTCCCATCTACCAAAAACTCATGGATAGAGATAATAAATAAACTATAATATGGTATAATTACCAAAATAGAAGTTGTAAGGACAATACTGTGGGAATTCAAAATGAGCAAATAACTCTACCTGGAGGAATCTAGGGAAGCTCCATCGAGGTGTGATGGTTGAGCAGAATGCTAAAAAGTGGGTTGGGCTCAGCGGAAGAGAAGAGGCAGGAGAGCACTCTGGCAGAGAGAACACTGATGGGAAAGCCCAGCAAGCAATATCAGGATGAGCTATGCCTGTAGATACTGTGAATAGTTCAGTAGTGCTGGAGCAGGCTATAAAGAGATGATGTTGTCTTCTCTGGTGGCTCAGTGGTAAAGAATCCACCTGCCAGTGCAGGAGACACAGGTTCAATCTCTGGTCTACAAAGATCCCACATGCCACAGAGCAACTAAGCCCATGCATCACAACTACTGAACCTGTGCTCTAGAGCCTGGGGAATCACAACTACTGAAGCCCAAGCACTCTAGAAGCCATGCTCCAAAACAGGAGAAGCCGCTGCAATTAGAAGCCTACGCACCACAACTAGAGAGTAGCCCCTGCTCCCCATGACTAGAGAAAAGCCTATGCAGCAACAAAGACCCAGTACAGCCAATACTAAAATGAATAAATCTTTTTTTTAAAGAGGTCGTGTATTTGGAAGAAAGCTTTACCTTCAATTAAAAAAAAAAAAAAAGTGATCTGCGAGCACATCTTGAAAGCCTGTGTGTGTTCTTCATAAATTTGGACTCTACCTTATAAGCAATGGTTGGCAATTACAGTCTTTTAGGCTGGGAAGAGGTGCAATCATTTACAAAGCTATAGTAAAAGCAAGATGAAGAATTGAACAAGGGAATTATAGCAACACCAAGGGGGAGACTAGACAGGAGCGAATAAACAGAGAAAGATTAAGGAGGCTTTGAATATGATAAGGTGTTTGGGGTTGGAGGAAGGTGGGGGCGGTCCTTAAAATTTTATAGAGCAAGCTACAGCAATGTTTAAGTCCAGGAATCAGATCTGAGCACAGAGTGGACAAGGACAAAGCCAAACCTCAGGCCTGTCCAGTTTGTATCAGGCCATCCCTGAGCCAACCCATGGGGATAAGAATAGAAGAGAAGGGGAAAACCATGACGTCAGGATTTGCAGCGAGACCCTTAGGAACCGTCATGCTAGGGCTAGGACACACAGTGGGTATGTGTGGTGGACACCCCCTCCCAAATGTTGTTATTCTAAATCCAGAAAACTGCTGCTTAAAAGTAAGCCTAAAATTGAGTCAGATACCTTGAGTCAAATTATTCGAGCTCCTGGTTTACTTATTTGAGCAAAGAAAAAGATAACACTGAATCTGGAAACAGAATCACAAAATTTGATTTTTAAGGCAAATAATTTCTGTGCTGCTTCTCAAAATGTAGATATTTTAGTTTGAAGTATTTTGGCCCTGCTGCGAGGCATATAGGATCTTAGTTCCCCAACCAAGTATCAACCCAACAGTGGAAGCATGGAATTTTAACCACTGAATCACCAGGAAAGTCCCTGAATTTTTTTTTAGAGTAATGCATTTTAGGCCAACTCTTCCTCTCACTACTGAGTAATTATTGGAACCTGACTTTTCCAAGCCACCCTCCTTTCCCAGACATCATCATACAACTGAAGAAACTTGAACTTTATATTCCTATCCAGCCCCCAGGATGCAAGAGGAGCTTCGAGTTAGTCCAAAGAAGATAAACTGACCACAAAGATTTAACCCAACTTTGTGTTCCAAGACTTCCCAGAGGGTAACTGAAGAATATTCTCAGGAAAGTACAACAGCATCTCCTTCTTCCTTCTTAGAACTGTTGATAGAGGGAATCAGCTACACGCTCACTCTAAGTGGCTAAGCCAACAAGACTGACCAGAGGTCAGGGGCAATGTCAAATGCCCCAACATTCAAATCATAGGAGTTCCAGAAGAAGACAAAAAGAAAGGCCATGAGAAAATACTTGAAGAGATAATAGTTGAAAACTTCCCTAAAATGAGGAAGGAATAGCCACCCAAGTCCAAGAAACCCAGAGAGTCCCAAAAAGGATAAACCCAAGGTGAAACACTCCAAAGTGAAAATGAAGTTGCTCAGTCATGTCCAACCCTTTGCGACCCCATGGACTGTAGCCTACCAGGCTCTGAGGAGCCTCTCAGTCCATGGAATTTTCCAGGCAAGAGTACTGGAGTGGGTTGCCATTTCCTTCTCCAGGGGATCTTCCCAACCCAGGGATCAAACCGAGGTCTCCTGCACTACAGGCAGACACTTTACCATCTAAGCCACCAGGGAGATTTGAAACACCCCAAGACATATATTAATCAAATTAACAAAGATCAAACACAAAGAACAAATATTAAAAGCAGCAAGGGAAAAACAACAAATAACACAAGGGGATTCTCATAAAAATAACAGCTGATCTTTCTATAGAAACTCTTCAGGCCAGAAGGGAATGGCAGGACACACTTAAAGTGATGAAAGAGAAAAAACTACAACCCAGATTACTATACCCAGCAAGGATCTCATTCAGATATTAAGGAGAAATCAAAAGCTTTACAGACAAGAAAAAGCTGAGAATTCAGCACCACCAAACCAGCTCTCCAACAAATGCTAAAGGACCTTCTCTAGACAGGAAACGCAGGAAAGGTTTATAAACTCGAACCTAAAACAACAAAGTAAATGGCAACGAGATCATATTTATCAATAATTACCTTAAATGTAAATGGGTTGAATGCCCCAACCAAAAGACAAAGACTGGCTGAATTGATACAAAAACAAGACCCCTATATATTTTGTCTACAAGAGACCCACCTCAAAACAAAGGACAGCTACAGACTGAAAGTGAAGGGCTGGAAAAAGATATCTCACTCAAATGGAGACCAAAAGAAAGGAGAAGTAGCAATACTCATATTAGATAAAATAGACTTTGAAATAAAGGCCATGAAAAGAGACAAAGAAGGACACTATGTAATGATCAAAGGATCAATCCAAGAAGAAGATACAACAATTATAAATATATATACACCCAACATAGGAGCACTGCAATATGTAAGGCGAATGCTGACAAGTATGAAAGAGGAAATTAACAGTAACACAATAATAGTGGGAGACTTTAATACCCCACTCACACCTATGGATAGATCAACTAAACAGAAAATTAGCAATGAAACACAAACTTTAAATGATACAATGGACCAGTTAGACCTAATTGATATCTATAGGATATTTCACCCCAAAACAATGAATTTCACCTTTTTCTCAAGTGCACATGGAACCTTCTCCAGGATAGCCCACATCCTGGGCCATAAATCTAGCCTTGGTAAATTCAAAAAAATTGAAATCATTCCAAGCATCTTTTCTGATCACAATGTGGTAAGATAAGATGTCAACTACAGGGAAAAAACTATTAAAAATACAAACATATGGAGGCTAAACAACATGCTTCTGAATAACCAACAAATCACAGAAGAAATCAAAAAAGAAATCAAAATATTCATAGAAACAAATGAAAATGAAAACACAACAACCCTAAAACTATGGGATTTAGTAAAAGCAGTGCTAAGGGGAAGGTTCATAGCAATACAAGCTTACCTCAAGAAACAAGAGAAAAATCAAATAAATAACTTAACTCTACACCTAAAGCAACTAGAAAAAAGAAGAAATGAAGAACCCCAGGGTTAATAGAAGGAAAGAAATCATAAAAATTAGGGCAGAAGTAAGTGAAAAAGAAACAAAGGAGACCATAACAAAAATCAACAAAGCTAAAAGCTGGTTCTTTCCTCCAGTTCCATTCTTCTTTCTCAAGATTGCTTTGGCTATTCGAGGTTTTTGTATTTCCATACAAATCTTGAAATTATTTGTTCTAGTTCTGTAAAAAATATCACTGGTAGCTTGATAGGGATTGCATTGAATTTGTAAATTGCTTTGAAATCAACTTGCCTGACTTCAGGCTCTACTACAAAGCCACAGTCATCAAGACAGTATGGTACTGGCACAAAGACAGAAATATAGATCAATGGAACAAAATAGAAAGCCCAGAGATAAATCCACACACCTATGGACACCTTATCTTTGACAAAGGAGGCAAGAATATACTATGGAGGAAAGACAATCTCTTTAACAAGTGGTGCTGGGAAAACTGGTCAACCACTTGTAAAAGAATGAAACTAGATCACTTTCTAACACCACACACAAAAATAAACTCAAAATGGATTAAAGATCTAAATGTAAGACCAGAAATTATAAAACTCCTAGAGGAGAACATAAGCAAAACACTCTCCGACATAAATCACAGCAGAATCCTCTATGACCCACCTCCCAGAATTCTGGAAATAAAAGCAAAAATAAACAAATGGGATCTAATTAAAATTAAAAGCTTCTGCACAGCAAAGGAAAATATAAGCAAGGTGAAAGACAGCCTTCTGAATGGGAGAAAATAATAGCAAACGAAGCAACTGACAAAGAATTAATCTCAAAAATATACAAGCAGCTCATGCAGCTCAATTCCAGAAAAATAAACGACCCAATCAAAAAATGGGCCAAAGAACTAAATAGACATTTCTCCAAAGAAGACATATGGATGGCTAACAAGCACATGAAAAGATGCTCAATATCACTCATTATCAGAGAAATGCAAATCAAAGCCACAATGAGGTACCACTTCACACCAGTCAGAATGGCTGCGATCCAAAAGTCTGCAAGCAATAAATGCTGGAGAGGGTGTGGAGAAAAGGGAACCCTCCTACCCTGTTGGTGGGAATGCAAACTAGTACAGCCACTATGGAGAACAGTGTGGAGATTCCTTAAAAAATTGCAAATAGAACTGCCTTATGACCCAGCAATCCCACTTCTGGGCATACACACCGAGGAAATCAGAATTGAAAGAGACACATGTACCCCAATGTTCATCGCAGCACTGTTTATAATAGCCAGGACATGGAAACAACCTAGATGTCCTTCAGCAGATGAATGAATAAGAAAGCTGTGGTACATATACAAAATGGAGTATTACTCAGCCATTAAAAAGAATACATTTGAATCAGTTCTGATGAGATGGATGAAACTGGAGCCGATTATACAGAGTGAAGTAAGCCAGAAAGAAAAACACCAATACAGCATACTAACACATATATATGGAATTTAGAAAGATGGCAATGATGACCCTGTATGCAAGACAGCAAAAGAGACACAGATGTGTAGAGTGGACTTTTGGACTCAGAAGGACAGGGAGAGGATGGCATGATTTGGGAGAATGGCATTGAAACATGTATACTATCATGTAAGAATCAAATCACCAGTCTATGTCCGATGCAGGATACAGCATGCTTGGGGCTGGTGCACGGGGATGACCCAGAGAGATGTTATGGGGAGGGGAGGTGGGAGGGGGGTTCATGTTTGGGAACACATGTACACCCATGGTGGATTCATGTCAATGTATGGCAAAACCAATACAGTATTGTAAAGTAAAATATAGTAAAAATAAATTTTTTTTTAAAAAGACAAAAATACACATGCTCATTCAAGAAGAAACATGTTGTAAGAATAAATTGTATATATCCCTCAAAAAAAAAAAAAAGCAAACTTGAAAAAAAATAAAAAAATAAAAGCTGGTTCTTTGAGAAGATAAATAAAATAAACAAACCATTTGCCAGACTCATCAAGAAAAAAAGGGAGAAAAATCAAATCAATAAAATTAGAAATGAAAATGGAGAAATCACAACAGACAACACAGAAATACAAAGGATCATAAGAGACTACTATCAGCAACTATATGCCAATAAAATGCACAACATGGAAGAAATGGACAAGTTCTTAGAAAAGTACAACTTTCTGAAACTGAACCAGGAAAAAATAGAAAATCTTAACACACCCATCACAAGCATGGAAATCAAAACCGTAATCAAAAATCTTCCAGCAAACAAAAGCCCAGGACTAGATGGCTTCACAGCTGAATTCTACCAAAAATTTAGAGAAGAGCTAACACTTGTCCTACTCAAATGCTTCCATAAAATTGCAGAGGAAGGTAAACTTCCAAACTCATTCTATAAGGCCACCATCACCCTAATACCAAAACCAGACAAAGATGCCACAAAAAAGAAAACTACAGGCCAATATCACTGATGAACATAGATGCAAAAATCCTTAACAAAATTCTAGCAAACAGAATCCAACAATATATTTAAAAGATCATACATCATGACCAAGTGGACTTTATCCCAGGGATGCAGGATTCTTCAACATTTGTAAATCAATCAATGTGATACACCACATTAACAAATTGAAAGATAAAACCATATGATTATCTCAATAGATGCAGAGAAAGCCTTTGACAAAATTCAACATCCCTTTATGATTAAAAAAAAAAAAACCCTCCAGAAACCAGGCATAGAAAGAACATATCTCAACATAATAAAAGCCATATATGATTCAGTTCAGTTCAGTTCAGTTCAGTCATTCAGTCATGTCATATATGATAAACCCACAACAAACGTTATCCTCAATGGTGAAAATATTGAAAGCATTTCCCCTAAAGTCAGGAACAAGACAAGGGTCCCCACTCTCACCACTACTATTCAACATAGTTTTGGAAGTTTTAGCCACAGCAATCAGAGAAGAAAAAGAAATAAAAGAAATCCAGATTGGAAAAGAAGAAGTAAAACTCTCACTGTTTGCAGATGACATGATCCTCTGTATAGAAAACCCTAAAGACTCCATGACAAAATTACTAGAGCTAATCAATGAATATAGTAAAGTCACAGGATATAAAATTAACACACAGAAATTCCTTGCATTCCTATACACTAGCAATGAGAGAACAGAAAGAGAAATTAAGGAAACAATTCCATTTACCATTGCAATAAAAAGAACAAAATACTTAGAAATAAATCTACCTGAAGAAACAAAAGAGCTATATATATAAAACTATAAAACACTAATGAAAGAAATCAAAGATGATACAACTAGATGGATAAATATACCATGTTCATGGATTGGAAGAATCAATATAGTGAAAATGAATATACTACCCAAAGCAATCTATAGATTCGATGCAATCCCTGTCAAGTAACCAATGGTATTTTTCAGAGAACTAGAATAAATAATTTCACAATTTGTATGGAAATACAAAAAACCTTGAATAGCCAAAGCAATCTGGAGAAAGAAGAATGGACCTGAAGGAATCAACCTGCCTGACTTCAGGCTCTACTACAAAGCCACAGTCATCAAGATAGTATGGTACTGGCACAAAGACAGAAATATAGATCAATGGAACAAAATAGAAAGCCTAGAGATAAATCCACGCACCTATAGACACCTTATCTTTGACAACGGAAGCAAGAATATACAATGGAGAAAAGACAATCTCTTTAACAAGTGGGGATGGGAAAACCAGACAACCACTTGTAAAAGAATGAAACTAAAACACATTCTTAACACCATACACAAAAACAAACTCAAAATGGATTAAAGATCTAAATGTAAGACCAGAAACCATAAAACTTCTAGAGGAAAACATAGGCAAAACACTCTCTGACGTAAATCACAGCAGGATCCTCTATGACCCACCTCCCAGAGTAATGGAAATAAAAAGCAAAAATAAATAAATGGGACCTAATTAAATTTAAAAACTTTTGCACAATGAAGGAAACTATAAGCAAGGTGAAAAGACAGCCTTTAGAATGGGAGAAAATAATAGCAAACGAAGCAACTGACAAAGAATTAATCTCAAAAATATACAAGCAGCTCATGCAGCTCAATTCCAGAAAAATAAATGACTCAATCAAAAAATGGACCAAAGAACTAAGCAGACATTTCTCCAAAGAAGACATATGGATGGCTAACAAACACATGAAAAGATGCTCAATATCACTCATTATCAGAGAAATGCAAATCAAAACCACAATGAGATACCATCTCACACTGGTCAGAATGGCTGCTATTAAAAAGTCTACAAACAATAAATGCTGGAGAGGGTGTGGAGAAAAGGGAACCCTCTTACACTGTTGGTTGGAATGCAAACTAGTACAGCCACTATGGAGAACAGTGTGGAGATTCCTTAAAAAATTGCAAATAGAACTGTCATACAACCCAGCAATCCCAATACTGGGCACACACACTGAGGAAACCAGAATTGAAAGAGACACATGTACCCCAGTGTTCATCGCAGCACTGTTTATAATAGCCAGGAAATGGAAGCAACCTAGATGTCCATCGTCAGACAAATGGATAAGAAAGCTGTGGTACATATACACAATGGAATATTACTCATCTATTAAAAAGAATGCATTTGAATGAGTTCTAATGAGGTGGATGAAACTGGAGCCTATTCTACAGAGTGAAGTAAGTCAGAAAGAAAAACACCAATATAGTATATTAACGCATATATATGGAATTTAGAAAAATGATAACAATGACCCTAAATGTGAGATAGCAAAAGAGACACAGATGTAAAGAACAGACTTTTGGACTCTGGGAGAAGGCAAGAGGGGGATGATTTGAGAGAATGGCATTGAAACATGTATTATCATACGTTAAATAGATCGCCAGTCCAGGCTCAAAGCATGAGACAGGGTGCTCAGGGCTGGGGAGGGAGATGGAAGGAGGGTTCAGGATGGGGAACACATGTACACCCATGGCTGATTCATGTGAATGTATGACAGAAACCACTACAATATTGTACAGTAATTAGCCTCCAATTAAAATAAATAAATTAAAAAAAAAAAAAGACGGACCAGAGGTGCTTCAACAGGAGACGAAAGATAGATGCCAGTTAGCACATTACTATCCTGGAAAAAATAAACTACAAAGATCCAAGCACAAATAACTTTCTCTCAACCAACCATCTCAGCTTGAAAGAGAATGAAAAAAAAATCTTGACCTAATAAGAGATGGAGATGAGCAGATGAACATTTAAAAGATTCAGAAGTTGACAACATCACTATCATAGGTAAAATTCTTCTTGGAGCACTACAGAGGTGAATAAGAAATTGTAGCAATGGGTCTGGAATTTTTCCAAGGAATTATATCAGCAGTGCGCTTCCCTGGTGTCTCAGGTGTAAAGAATCCACCCTCAGTGCAGAAGATGCAGGGTCAATCCCTGGGTAGGGAAGATCCCCTGGAGAAGGAAATGGCAACTCACTCCAGTATTCTTGCCTGAGAAATTCATGAACAGAGGCGCCTGGCAGGCTACAGTCCATGAGGTCACAAGAGTCAGACATGACTTAGCAACTAAACCACCACATCAGTAATACAATCATTACAGCACAGAATAACTCATTCCTATTTGTAATGTCAGGGTGACAATGGAGCATAACTTCTCTGTGGGAAGAGAGATGGGATACCAATAAATTTTAATTCCCCATAATATAATTTCTGTGAGGTAAATTGTCTCTTTCATCTTGGATCTCTCCTTTCCTCCTTGTATATCAATAATGTATAAGGTATGTATAGATTTTGAATGCCTTGTAAATATTTTGGTTCTATTTAGCTTACTGGCCCCCAAAAAAGCAGTCTTTGATGCAAAGTAGGTATGTTTTACAATACTACAGTCAATGATGGGATAAGGCCCAAAGTCAACACTTCAATATTTTTTAAACAAAGGAAAAAAAAAAGGAAGAAAGAAGAAATATGTAAACAGAGCTCAGTAGCTTTAGTTTCAATTATTTGGGAAAGGCAAAATAATTGGGGGAAAGTACATATCCCTCCTTGGGCTTCTCTGGTGGCTCAGTGGTAAAGAATCCACCTGCCAATGCAGGGGTGGAGAAGGCAGTGGCACCCCACTCCAGTACTCTTGCCTGGAAAATCCCATGGCTGGAGGAGCCTGGTAGGCTGCAGTCCATGGGGTCGCTCACGGCTGAGCAACTTCATTTTCACTTTTCACTTGCATGCATTGGAGAAGGAAATGGCAACCCACTCCAGTGTTCTTGCCTGGAGAATGCCAGGGACAGCGGAGCCTGGTGGGCTGCCATCTATGGGGTTGCACAGAGTCGGACACGACTGAAGCGACTTAGCAGCAGCAGCAGCAGCCAATGCAGGAGACAAAGGTTCCATCCCTGGGTCAGGAAGATCCCTTGGAGGAGAAAATGGCAACCCACTATAGTATTTTCTTGCCTGGGAAACCTCATGAACAGAGGAGCCTGGCAGGCTACAGTTCAGGTGGGGGTCACAAAAGAGTTGGATACAACTTATCAACTAAACAACAACAATATATACTAGTCTTCTTTCTGCTTTTTAAAAATTGACTTTTATTATCTTTAGGGATAGGTTAGTGGAAAGACACTCAATGAGCCAAATGTGTAAATAAATAAACCTATTAGAATGTGGGTATGCATATCAGTTAAAAACAAACAAAGTTTTTAAATGCAAACTCCTTTTCAGGTGAAATTACCTATGGTGGAAGAGTTACGGATACCTGGGATCAAAGATGCCTTCGTACTGTTTTGAAAAGATTTTTTTCTCCTGAAACATTACAAGATGGTTATAAATATTCTGAATCAGGTGAGTGACTTTTCAATACTATGGAAAAAGACCTTTTCCAAGAAGTCATTAACAGCATCCTCAGTTTTCCATCCAGGAGCTGTCTGTGTCCAGTTCTCACCACCCAGACCCCCATACTCACCATGCCCATGCTTTGTTCCTTTTTCAGTTGCTAAGTTGTGTCTGACTCTTTGCAACCCCAGGGACTGCAGCATGCCAGGCTTCCTTGTCCTTCACTATCTCAAACTCATGACCGTTGAATCAGTGATGCCATCCAACCATCTCTTTCTCTGTTGCCCCCTTCTCCTCATGCCCTCCATCTTTTCCAGCATTGGAGTCTTTTCCAGTGAGTTGGCTCTCTGCATCAGGTGGCCAAAGTATTGTAGCTTCAGCATCAGTCCTTCCAATGAATATTTAGAGTTGATTTCTTTTAGGATTGACTGGTTTGAGCTCATCGCTGTGCAAGGGACTCTCAAAAGTCTTCTCCAGCACCATAGTTCAAAAGCACCAATTCTTCGGTCCAATTCTCCGGTCCAATTCTCATGTCCATACGTGACTATTGGAAAAACCATATCTTTGACTATACGGACCTTTGTTGGCAAAGTGATGTTTCTGCTTTTTAATATGCTGTCCAGGATTGTCATAGCTTCAGCTTTGTAAGAGTACAAAGATACCTATTGTGTGATAACCATTTTTAACTATTTCTGGTCTAAAGTAGACTGTATTCTGTCTAAATGTGTTTTCAAAGTTCTGTCACTTAAGAGCACACCTTTCAGCAGCACATCACTGAATTCTTAGAATCTTGGAATGTTCTGCAGGTGACACCTTAAAAGGTTAGGACACTGACAGATGCTAAAGGCCTCTAGAAAATGTGAAGGAATTTGACACAGCAATGAAAGCTAGGGGGCTTGCAAAAAACCATCCCTGTTTCTCCATGATGCAGCTGATGATAGCCACCATCTGAACAGACAGAGAAGCGCAAAACTTGGCGGTACTCAAAGGTCATCTATTTAAGACATATTTGCCTTCTGTGTTTTCAATAACAGGTATCTATTTTGCTCCCTTGGCTGACAGCCTGCAAGAGTTTAAAGACTACATTGAAAACCTGCCTTTGATAGATGACCCAGAAATATTTGGAATGCATGAAAATGCCAACCTAGTTTACCAGGTATGTGGCCTTTCAACTTAAATGCATGTTCATATTGTGTATATAAACCTGAAACATCCATAATCATCTCACTGGTTGTATAAATTATAATCTTCTTAAATAAATAAAATAAATGTTTCACCTCAGCTTCAGCATTTGGTTCCAATTTAGCACCCTGTTGTCTCTGGATCTTTCATGGAATCCTAAGATAGTTAGGTATCTTCTCGTCACTGACCACCTCCTCACCTTTCAGCCTCTGCCTGGTCCATAATTTACCTGCTAGTCTTCCATAATATGGGGATTTGGATGGTAATCCAGACAGTCCTTTCTCTTTTGCTCCTCTCCTGCCATTCTGGGGATATTTATATCATATTATACAAGGATTTATGGATCCACAGATGAATAGGTTATAAAAGTACAATAGCAAATATCCAAGGCAGATAAATCAAGCACTGCTCTTCAAAAGCACGGATCATTGATTTTGCTATTTGCAACAGCAGATTGGACTTGAAGCGCATTATGCTAAGTGAAATAAGTCAGACAGAGAGAAATATTGTGTGATATCACTTATATGTGGAATCCAAAAAATAAGACAAACTTGTGAAGATAACAAGAAAGAAGCAGACTCACAGATACAGAGAACAGACTATTGGTTACCAGTGAGGAAAGGAAAGAGTGAGGGGCAAAACAGGGGTAAGAGATTAGGAAGTATAGACTATCATGTATAAAATTAGAAAGCTATAAGGGCATATTATACAACACAAGTAGGAAATATTTTATGATAACTATAAATGGTGTATAACCTTTAAAAATTGTGAATCACTCTGCTGCACACCTGTAACATATAATATTGTACATCAACTATATCTCAATTTTTTTAACTCAACAATTTTTAAAAATTTATTGAAGTGTAGTTGACTTACAATGTTAATTTCTTCTGTATAGCAGTGACTCAGTTATTCATATATATATATATTATTTTTCATATTCTTTTCCATTATGGTTTGTCACATGATATAGAATATAGTTTCCTGGATATTATATCTTAATTTTTAAAAAATAATTTAAAAATTTTTAAGTGAAAGCACAGTTCGTCAAGGTCATAGGACCAGATCACTAAAATCATGGCATCTGGTCTCATCACTTCATGGCAAATAGAAGACAACAAAGTGGAAGCAGTGACAGATTTTATTTTCTTGGACTCCAAAATCACTGCAGACAGTGAATACAGCCATGAAATTAAAAGACACTTGCTCCTTGGAAGAAAAGCTATGACAAACCTAGACAGCATAATAAAAAGTAGAGACATAGAGACATCAATTTGCCAACAAAGATCAGTATATTCAAAGCTATAGTTTTCCAGTAGTCATGTATGGATGTGAGAGCTGGACCATAACGAAGGTTGAGAATTCATCCTTTTGAACTGTGGTGCTGGAGAAGACTCTTGAGAGTCCTTTGGACTGCAAGGAGATCAAGTAAGTCAATCTCAAAGGAAATCAGTCCTGGATATTCACTGAAAGGACTAATTCTGAGGCTCCAATACTTTGGCCACCTGATGAGAAGAGGTGATTCACTGGAAAAGACCCTGATTCTAGGAAAGATTGAAGGGAAAAGGATAAGGGGGCAGCAGAGGATGAGATGGTTATATAGTGTCATCAATTCAATGGACACGAATTTGAGCAAACTCTGGGAAACAGTGGAGGACAGAGGAGCGTGGCATGCTATAGGCCATGGGGTTGCAGAATTGGACATGACTTAGCATGTGGTCCACTGGAGAGGGAATGGCAAGCCACTTCAGTATTCTTGCCTTGAGAACCCCATGAACAGTATGAAAAGGCAAATGATAGGATACCAAAAGAGGAACTCCCCAGGTCGTTAGGTACCCAATATGCTACTGGAGATCAGTGGAGAAATAACTCCAGAAAGAATGAAGGGATGGAGCCAAAGCAAAAACAATAGCCAGTTGACTGGTGATAGAAGCAAGATCCGATGCTGTAAAGACCAATATTGCATAGGAACCTGGAATGTCAGGTCCATGAATCAAGGCAAATTGGAAGTGGTCAAACAAGAGATGGCAAGGGTGAACGTCAACATTCTAGGAATCAGCGAACTAAAATGGACTGAAATGGGTGAATTTAACTCAGATGACCATTATATCTACTACTGCGGGCAGGAATCCCTCAGAATAAATGGAGTAGCCATCATGATCAACAAAAGAGTCCGAAATGCAGTACTTGGATGCAATCTCAAAAATGACAGAATGATCTCTGTTCGTCTCCAAGGCAAACCATTCAATATCACAGTTATCCAAGTCTATGCCCCAACTAGTAACGCTGAAGAAGCTGAAGTTGAACGGTTCTATGAAGACCTACAAGACCTTTTAGAACTAAAAAGATGTCCTTTAACACCCTAAAAAGATGTCCTTTTCATTATAGGGGACTGGAATGCAAAAGTAGGAAGTCAAGAAACACCTGGAATAACAGGCAAATTTGGCCTTGGAATACAGAATGAAGCAGGGCAGAGGCTAATTGAGTTTTGCCAAGAAAATGCATTGGTCATAGCAAACACCCTCTTCCAACAACACAAGAGAAGACTCTACACATGGACATCACCAGATGGTCAACACCGAAATCAGATTGATTATATTCTTTGCAGCCAAAGATGGAGAAGCTCTATACAGTCAACAAAAACAAGACCAGGAGCTGACTGTGGCTCAGATCATGAACTCCTTATTACCAAATTCAGACTCAAATGGAAGAAAGTAGGGAAAGCCGCTAGACCATTCAGGTATGACCTAAATCAAATCCCTTATGATTATACAGTGGAAGTGAAAAATAGATTTAAGGGCCTAGATCTGATAGATAGAGCGCCTGATGAAGTATGGAATGAGGTTCGTGACATTGCATAGGAGACAGGGATCAAGACCATCCCCAGGGAAAAGAAATGAAAAAAAGCAAAATGGCTGTCTGGGGAGGCCTTACAAATAGCTGTGACAAGAAGAGAAGCGAAAAGCAAAGGAGAAAAGGAAAGATATAAGCATCTGAATGCAGAGTTCCAAAGAAGAGCAAGAAGAGATAAGAAAGCCTTCTTCAGCGATCAATGCAAAGAAATAGAGGAAAACAACAGAATGGGGAAGACTAGAGATCTCTTCAAGAAAATTAGAGATACCAAGGGAACATTTCATGCAAAGATGGGCTCAATAAAGGACAGAAATGGTATGGACCTAACAGAAGCAGAAGATATTAAGAAGAGGTGGCAAGAATACACAGAAGAACTGTACAAAAAAGATCTTCATGACCCAGATAATCATGATGATGTGACCACTAATCTAGAGCCAGACATCTTGGAACATGAAGTCAAGTGGGCCTTAGAAAGCATCACTACGAACAAAGCTAGAGGAGGTGATGGAATTCCAGTTGAGCTATTTCAAATCCTGAAAGCTGATGCTGTGAAAGTGCTGCACTCAATATGCCAGCAAATTTGGAAAACTCAGCAGTGGCCACAGGACTGGAAAAGGTCAGTTTTCATTCCAGTTCCAAAGAAAGGCAATGCAAAAGAATGCTCAAACTACCGCACAGTTGCACTCATCTCACATGCTAGTAAAGTAATGCTCAAAATTCTCCAAGCCAGGCTTCAGCAATACGTGAACCGTGAACTCTCTGATGTTCAAGCTGGTTTTAGAAAAGGCAGAGGAACCAGAGATCAAATTGCCAACATCCACTTGATCATGGAAAAAGCAAGAGAGTTCCAGAAGAACATCTATTTCTGCTTTATTGACTATGCCAAAGCCTGTGACTCTGTGGACCACAATAAACTGTGGAAAATTCTGAAAGAGATGGGAATACCAGACCACCTAACCTGCCTCTTGAGAAACCTGTATGCAGGTCAGGAAGCAGCAGTTAGAACTGGACATGGAACAACAGACTGGTTCCAAATAGGAAAAGGAGTATGTCAAGGCTATATATTGTCACCCTGCTTATTTAACTTCTATGCAGAGTACATCATGAGAAATGCTGGACTGGAAGAAACACAAGCTGGAATCAAGATTGCTAGGAGAAATATCAATAACCTCAGATATGCAGATGACACCACCCTTATGGCAGAAAGTGAAGAAGAGCTAAAAAGCCTCTTGATGAAAGTGAAAGAGGAGAGCGAAAAAGTTGGCTTAAAGCTCAACATTCAGAAAACGAAGATCATGGCATCTGGTCCCATCACTTCATGGGAAAGAAATGGGGAAATAGTAGAAACAGTGTCAGACTTTATTTTGGGGGGCTCCAAAATCACTGCAGATGATGACTACAGCCATGAAATTAAAAGACGCTTACTCCTTGGAAGAAAAGTTATGACCAACCAAGATAGTATATTCAAAAGCAGAGACATTACTTTGCCGACTAAGGTCTGTCTAGTCAAGGCTATGGTTTTTCCAGTGGTCATGTATGGATGTGAGAGTTGGACTGTGAAGAAGGCTGAGTGCTGCAGAATTGATGCTTTTGAACTGTGGTGTTGGAGAAGACTCTTGAGAGTCCCTTGGACTGCAAGGAGATCCAACCAGTCCATTCTGAAGGAGATCAACCCTGGGATTTCTTTGGAAGGACTGATGCTAAAGCTGAAGCTCCAGTACTTTGGCTCCCTCATGCAAAGGGTTGACTCATTGGAAAAGACTCTGATGCTGGGAGGGATTGGGGGCAGGAGGAGAAGGGGATGGCCGAGGATGAGATGGCTGGATGGCATCACTGACTTGATGGACGTGAGTCTGAGTGAACTCTGGGAGATGGTGATGGACAGGGAGGCCTGGCGTGCTGCGATTCATGGGGTCGCAAAGAGTCGGACACGACTGAGAGACTGAACTGAACTGAACTAGCAACAGAATAACAACAACCTGACCACAGCAGTATGTCCCAAGAGCAAAATGGATAATTTTACTCCTCCAAGACCCTCTGATGCCATGCCATTACTTAAGGGTAGTCCAAGCTCCTCAGCATGACACTCAAGACTCCCCCATGACTGGTCCCTTCCATATCCTTCCAGTTTTATTATCTATCATGTTCTGGAATCGTTAGGTGAATCAAAGCCATGAAAAGAGGTATGTCCCTGGGGCCCTGGAATACTCTAAATGTTGGAGACCACATTGGCCTCATGAAGCTGAAGGGAATCACCTTTCTTTGCAATTTAAATTTTGTCTCTACAAATAAGAGACAAATTAGAGGGTAAAATCAGCCTGGATATCAAGGAACATGTACAAAACAACTGTGGAACTTCTCAATGATCCAAAACCTATGTCATGCTCTCTGCCCTAAAAATTGGTTTGCTATTCAGTGAAGGGCTTCCCTGGTGGCTCAGATGGTAAAAGAATCTGCCTGCAATGCAGGAGACCTGGATTTGATTCCTGGGTTGGGACGATCCCCTGGAGGAGACCATGGCAACCCACTCCAGTACTCTTGCCTGGAGAATCCCCATGGACAGAGGAGCCTGGGCTAGAGTCCATGGGTCGCAAAGAGTTGGGCACGACTGAACAACTAACCACAGCACATTCAGTCAAGAATTGGAATGTCTCATTTTTCCTGATTCTACTTTCAGGAGGAAAAAGAGGTGGCCAAACCTAGTTAATATTCAGTCATCTGACTGTTTGCTCTAGAGTGGGTAGATGTGGAGGTGAGAGAAGAGAGAGAAGAGTGTGGAAATGATAGACTCGCTGCATTCAATGAGAAGTCAGGACTTTGGGGAGGAGCAGCATTCTTGGCAATGTGTACCTGTGAATGTAGTTTTTTGTGTTTTCCATCAGTTCTGAATGACTGAGAATGAGGCAGTAGGCATGTGGTGAGGTCCCAGGTATATTTTTCTGTCCAGCCTCCTTTCCTTCATTTTTCTGGCACAGTACACACCTGACTCCTACCTCTTTCCTTTGGGACAACTTCCACTTCCTCAGTCTATTAGATTCTGGCAAAACCTCCAGCCACTCTTTGCCTTCACAGAGGTGGGCATGTGACCCAGGCATCACAGCATCACCCAGCTACTGGACCTTGTCCAAGAAGCAGGCCCATGGCCCATGCTAGGAGAATGAGAGTCCTTTCCTGAGACATGATATATAGATGCTGGACTGGGAGAGGGCTGTCTTTCCTCTGAAATGACTGCCTAAGATGCTGCATATCTGCAGCATTTTTTGCCCTTATCCCTGATGCCCTGACCCCTTCTCCCTACCACATGAAGAAGGTCATCTTCCACAGGAAAGAATGAGAGAAACAACCAGACATGAACAGAGAGAGAATGCTAGCTCCATCCATGCCTGAAACCCACTTGACTTGAGTTCTCTTCTTCCCAGCTATATATGTCAACATATCCCTTCTTTTTGCTTTAGTTGATTTAGGTTAGATAATTAGGTCTCATCAATAGAGTCTTAATTCAAAAAATATCAATGATTCCTTCCTCAGCTCAGCAAACTACACTTACAGAGGTGCATACTAGAGACCAGTATAGAAAGCTGGGCCTGGCTGTTCTAAATGTTTCAAGACTTTTGACTAACCAAGAAGTCAAGAACTAAAACAGTGTATGTGCTCAGTCATGTCCGACACTTTGTGGCCCCATGGACTGTAGCCCACCAGGCTTCTCTGTCCATGGAATTCTCCAGGCAAGAGTACAAGAATGATTTGCTATTTCCTCCTCCAGGGGATCTTCGCAACCTAGGAATCAAACCCACATCTCTTGCATTTTCTGCACTGGCAGGTGGATTCTTTACCACTAGCAACACCTGGGAAGCACAAACTAAAACAGAAAAGTCATTATTAAATGGTTGGCACTGAGCAAGGAAATCAAACTATTTAACTATAGCATTAAGTAAATAGCATTACAGTTGTTTAGGACCTAATGAACATGTCGAAAGTAATGTTTGAAAGAAGATCTGTCATGTAAAATATAATTTTTACAATCAAGATCTGTAACTCTAGGTTCTGAATTCTTTTCTTGGGTAAGTGAATGATAAGGGTTATGACCAGTATAAAGAAAACCTCTAAGAGATTCCAACAAATATTCATGAGAAGTTACCATGTTTCTGAATAAAGGAAAAATCTAGAAAAATTAACAATATTTAACTGATCTTAGAATAGGAATTTCTAAGCATAAAATCAAAGGAAAAATAAATCACATTAGAAAGAGCCAGTGGGGACTTCCCTGGTAGTCAGATGGCTAATTCAGGGGTGGGCCAGGTAAACTAAAGTTGTAAATATTTCTTAAAAGCAAAATCATGAATAATTTTTCTTTTTACTTTTCTGTGTTTTCTAAATTTTTAATAATGTTCTATAATACTTTTCTAATTGAGGTAACATTATTTAAATAAAAGTATGTTCTAACACTGACTTCTCATTATTTCTTTCTCACTTTCATAACTGCCTTTTAAAGAATTAGCCAAAAATTGTTTAACCATTTTTTACTGTGGTAAAACATATAACATAAAATTTATCATTTTAACCATTTTTAAAAATATGATTAAATGACAGTTTCATTAAAGTGTTATTCAACCAGAAATGTTTTAAACATAACACCACGGATGAAATACTATGCATTTCCAATGAGCATATTTTACCAACTCTATCTTCAACATAAAAAATAAAATGTCCTTGGTTTTGGCAACAGCTATTATTTCTGTAATAAACTGTATGTGCTGCAAAATTATTTTTTGGAGAATTTGGGTCCTCACTGTTCTGTTTCTTCTCGCCATTATAGTACAAAGAGACCAACACTTTGATCAACACTATACTTGAGGTTCAACCAAGGTCCTCTTCTGGTGGAGAGGGAAAGAGCAATGATGAAATTGTCCAAGAGCTTGTTGCTTCTGTCCGGACTAGAGTTCCAGGTAGTAAATAATTGTTGGCTTATGTGGGTAATGGGACTTTTAGGAATAAACTCAGAAAGCTGAGTGATAGGCAGGTGTCCAAATCTGCTTATCATGTAGAACTTTTTCTTTATGTAGAGGGAGAGCTCTTTCAATGTAGAGGCCTCTATTTATAGATTAGAAGCCTGCAGCCCCTGAAGCCTGCAGCCCCTGACATCTCAACTGCCAGAAGCATGAAGAGAAAGTTGGTTTCTAGCCCAATATAACTTTAAACAGACTTTCTTCTGAGCTTCATAATGTCTCTAGAGCTGTACTGTCCAAGACAGTAGCCACAGTAGCCACTTAAACTTTAAAATTCATTTCCTCAGTTGCACTAGTCACATTTTAAGTGCTGCCATATTGGACAATGCAGATGGAGAACATTTCCATCATCATAAAATATTCTATTGGACAGCCCTGCTCTAGAATCCATTTCACTTTTTTTCTCCAACAAGAGAAGTGTGTGCATATATGCTAAGTCATTTCAGTTATGTCCGTCTCTTTGTGACCCTGTGGACTGTAGCCCGCCAGGCTCCTCTGTCCATAGGATTCTCCAGGCAAGAACACTGGAGTGGTTACCATACCCTCCTCCAGGGGATCTTCCTAACTCAGGGATCAAAGCTGCATCTCTTATGTCTCCTGCATTGGCAGGCAGGCCCTTTACCACTAATGCCACCTGGGAAGTGAGAAGTAGAAAAGAATAATTTATTATTTCATTTCATTTTCTGGTGAGCTAAGGAATCTTCCTGAATGATCACAGAGATCTACTTTCACACATTTCTTAGAGTAACTATAGATTTAGATGTCTTAATCTATTGTTCGTGGTTGGAAATGTCATTATAGGAAAAAGAAAGATGAGGCAGGAAAAAAAATGAGTGACTATAAAAGTAAACTGTGCTTCTGTCTCTGTTCACAGTACTCTGATACTGAGTGTATGGGTTACCCCCACACACACACATCAAGCAATTCTCAAACTCTCTGGACACCAGCTGGATGTCCTACAACTCAGTTATGACATTAACCAGCCAGAGTTGGCACAAATCCCACAGGTTAAGGGCTCAATCCCATAAGCCTGTCTGCACTTTAAATGTCAACTGCAAGTCCTCAGGTTGTGACCTTTATTTCTGACCAACCAGCCATAGATCAAGGATTCCCACAAGCCCCGTCTCGGGTTCAGTAATTTTCTAGACTGGCTCACAGGACTCAGGGAAACAGTTAATTACATTTACCAGATCATTTTAAAGGATATTATTAAGGATAAAGATAAGCAACAAGATAAAGAGATACATAAAACAAGGTCCAGAAGAGTCCCAAGGACAGGAGATTTTGTCCCTGAGGAGTCGGGGTGCACCACCCTCCTGGCACATGGATGTGTTCACCAACCCAGAAACTCTCCAAACCCCCTTCAGTTAGGTTTTTATGGAAGCTTCCATACATGGGCATGATTGGTTAAATCATTGGCCTTTAATAAGTAACTAAACAGCCAGCCCTCCCCTCTCCCAGGAGGTCAGAGAGTAAAGCTAGAGTGTCCAAATCTCTAATCACATGGTTAGTTTGCCTGACAACCAACCCTCATCTTTAGGGTCAGTACTAGACTCACCTCCTTAACATAAACTCAGGTGTGGTTGAAAGGGGCTTGTTATCAATAATAAAAGATGCCCCTTTCACCTTTATTGATCAAGAGCTATTTCAGGAGTTGGGGTCAAAAACCAATAATTATATAAAAGATGCTCCTATCACTCTTATCAATGAGGAAATTATAAGGGTTTTAGGCACTCTGGCCAGAAGATGGAGACAAAGACCAAAATGCATATTTCTTATTACATCATAGTAGCACACCCAGGTGGTGCAGCGGTCAAGAATCCCCCTGCCAGTGCAGAAGAGTCAGGTTCAATCCGTGGCTCGGGACGACCCCCTGGAGTAAGAAATGGAAATCCACTCCAGTATTCTTGCATGAAAAACTCAGTTTCAGAGGAGCCTGAGGGGCTACAGTCTGTGGGGTCACAAAGAATTGGCCACAACTGAGCATGCACGCATGCAATCACACTAAGCTTTACCAATATTCTTGAAGTGAAAGTCACTCAGTTGTGTCCAACTTTTTGGGACCCCATGGACTGTAACCTCTGTCCATGGAATTCTCCAGGCAAGAATACTGGAGTGGGTAGCCATTCCCTTCTCCAGGGGAACTTATCGACCCTGGGATCAAACCCAGATCTCCCGCATTGCAGGCAGATTCTTTACCATCTGAGCCACCAGCGAATTTCCCCCAATACTCTAAAGGCCCCCCAAAAAAGACCTATGTGACCTCAGATGCCAGTTATGTTCCTCCTAAAACAAAAGAATCTCTTCTTGAGTAGAGCGTTCTATACATATCAAAGCAACTGAATTATTTTAGAAAGCATTTTTTAATAAACACGAGATGGAGAACTGGGTAGAAAAAGGGATGAAGATGGATGGATGGATGGGTAGATGGATGAATAGATGAATGGAGAGTAAAGGTTCTTGTTTCATAGAGTTCCATTGACACCTAGGAGGTGTTTCTCTCCATGCTTCATGAAGTTTGTACTTTTGCTATGAAATGATAAGCAATGCCACCTGTTGAGACTGAGGGGGCAGGGGTACAGTTGGCTCAACAGGAGAACTGAGATTCAGAGTAGCCCAAGGGGACAGACAGAATTAGAAGAGCAGGGGCCTGTAACCACAGCGCTATGGACCCAAGAGCTTGCACTGACCCACACTGCTGTGTGATTTCTCTACAGCAGCCAAAATGAGTGGTTAGAAGAAACTTAATGTACATAGCTCAGAACCACTCACCTTCTCATGCTTTGCTCAGGTATGTCAGGAGAATGCAGGTCCTTCTTTGTTCAGAGCTTATATGAGCCCCTACTGGGTGGATTATAGAAAAAGAGAAGAGCACAATTTTTCATCCAGTTTGAACCATGGACTTATTTCAGAATCCAGTCAGTCCCTTTGAACAACAGTGAGATAAATGCCAAGTCTCTTCTCTCTCAGGAGGTGTCCTGCCCCCAGCCCTTCCGCTCCTAGATGCCTAGATGCAACCTGGAGGGCTTCTCCAGCGGCTCAGTGGTAAAGAATCTGCTTGCAAAGCAGGAGACACAGAAATGCGGGTTCAATCCCTGGGTCAGGAAGATGCCCTGGAGAAGGAAATGGCAGCCCACTCCAGTAATCGTGCCGAGAAAATCCCATGGACAGAGGAGCCGGGTGGGCTAAAGTTCATGGGGTCACAAAAAGAGTCAGATAAGACCGAGTGACTGGATGCCACATGGGTGTGCAGGGAAGAGTGAGGCTCACACACACAAGGTACAGGAGACAACTTGAGACCCCTGGCACCTCTGGTCTCAGGGATGTCCCTTGTCTACCATGTAACGTTTGCCCTTGAAGTGTGCACAGCCTGACTCCCGTTCAACCTGGGCCCAGGGACAAGAGAAGTTGGCTTTAAGAAAGCTTAAGATAAGTGCAATGTTGTAAGGAAAGGAATCAATGATCATCCATCTGATGAATCTGCCATGTGTATTTCAGAAATTCTGGAGATGGAAAACGCTTCTGAGAGCCTTTTCGTCAAGGATCCTCAAGGACGCCTTAACTCCTTGACCACTGTTCTTGGACAGGAAGTGGACCGGTTTAACAATCTGCTGAGGCTAATACACGTATGAGTGCTCACTGCCATCCTTGCTCTTGGGGATCAAAGTGTTGTGGAGCGTGTATAACAATGTGGTTTCCATTCCCATCGCTTGAACATTTCCATGTAGATGTGCTAACAACCCTTCAAGCCCAACTTGTCTAAACCTTAATTCACCCTCCTCTCACTGGTCTGTGTTCCCTTTCTCTAATAATGGCTTATGACTGCAGGGCATTACAAACCCTTCATTATCCTAACTTGCACTCTTAGAATTTGATTGACGCTTTAGGAATTTGAGCAGGGACCTAAGCGCTCGGTTAAGAGAGATTCAGATTCAGTGCTTGTTCCCAGGGTCTGCTTGCGTGCTAAGTCGCTTCAGTCCTGTCCTACTCTGTGGGACCCCATGGACTGTAACCTACCAGACTCCTCTGTCCATGAGATTCTCCAGGGAAGAACCCTGGAGTAGGTTGCTCTGACCTCCTCCAGGGGATCTTCCTGATCCAGGGATAGAACCTACATCTCTTATGTCTAACCTGCATTGAGAGGAGGGTTCTCTACCACTAGCACCACCTGTGAAGCCCAATGTCTAGTTAGCATTTAATACCATAGTCTTTGTGAAGACTATGAAAACCAAGTTTCTCTAAACATGGGCCATAAAACACCTGCATTAGGATCCACTATGCTGTGTATTCCAAGTATAAATTCCACTGATTCCACTCCAGACCTACCGAGTGAGGATTCTTGAGTAATTTCTGCAAATGTGAATTTTAAATGAACACCCCCAGACGATGTCATTGCAACTAAAATTTGGGAATAACTATTTAAACTTTTGCCTAATACTCAGGAATACTTTCCGAAGGCCCTTGACTTTGTAATGATGGCTACAGGACTTCCTGGTTTCTCTGCGCATGACTTGAATAAAGGAAACAGAGACTGACTATTGAGCAGTAACAGGGGAAGTTTTACTGCCAAGCAGGGAACCAAACACCTGGCACAGGATTAAGGCTCAGTGACAAGACTGGAAAGGGCAGCCACGGTAGATTTTTTTTTTTTATGTGAATGAACTTTATTTTTATTTTTGGCTGTGTTGTGTCTTTGTTGCTGCTTGTGGGCTTTCTCTAGTTGTAATGCATGGGCTTCTCATCACGACGGCTTCTCATGTAGATCATGGGCTCCACACATGGGCTTCGGTAGTTGTGGCACGTGGGCTCAGTAGTTTCAGTTCCTGGGCTCTAGAGCACAAGCTCAGTAGTTGTGGCTGACAGGTTTAGTGTTCCTGTGGCATGTGGGATCTTCCCAGACCAGGGAGGGAAACCATGTCCTCTGCGTTGGCAGGTAGATTCTTAACCACTGGCCCACCAGGGAAACACTAGGGTAGATCTTTTAAAGACTGACTATTCCCTACTAGGAAATCAAGTCTCCAAATGTTTCCGGTTGTCTGACAATACCCAGGCTCATGGGATGGGGATGAGGGGAAACTAGGCCAGCTGAATAAGCGACATCTCCACCTTGGGTCTACTAGGTAAACAGCAGCACCAGAAGGCCAGCTAGTCAGGTCAGAGCTTATCACCTTTTCAGTTCAGTCACTCAGTCATGTCCGACTTTTTGTGACCCCATGGACTGCAGCACACCAGGCTTCCCTGTCCATCACCAGCTCCCAGAGCCTGCTCAAACCATGTCCATCGAGTCAGTGATGCCATTCAACCATCTCATCCTCTGTCATCCCATTCTCCTCCTGCCTTCAATTTTGCCCAGCATCAAGGTCTTTTCTAATAAGTCAGTTCTTCACATCAGGTGGCCAAAGTATGGGAGCTTCCACATCAGTTCTTCCAATGAATATTCAGGACTGATTTCCTTTATGATTGACTGGTTTGATCTCCTTGCTATCCAAGGGACTCTCAAGAGTCTTCTCCAACACCACAGTTCAAAAGCATCAGTTCTTCGGTGCTCAGCTTTCTTTATAGTCCAACTCTCACACCCATACATGACGACTGGAAAAACCATAGGTTTGACTAAACAGTCCTTTGTCGGCAAAGTGATGTCTCTGCTTTTTAATGTGCTGTGTAGGTTTGTCATAGTTTTTCTTCCAAGGAGCAAGCGTCTTTTAATTTCATGGCTAAAGTCATCATCTGCAGTGATTTTGGAGCCCAAGAAAATAAAGTCTCTCACTATTTCCATTGTGTCCCCATCTATTTGCCATGAAGTGATGTGACCGGATACCATGATCTTAGTTTTTTGAATACTGAGTTTTAAGCCAGTTTTTCACTCTCCTCTTTCACCTTCATCAAGAGGCTCTTTAGTTCCTCTTCACTTTCTGCCATAAGGGTGGTGTCATCTGAGTATCTGAGGTTATTGATATTTCATGCTACAATCTTGATTCTAACTTGTGCTTCATCCAGTCTGGCATTTCACATGATATACTCTTGCATATAAGTTAAGTAAGCAAGGGGACATCACCTTCTACATTGAGTGAATCAGGGTATAGATTAAACTGCTATGATAAAGATTCCCAAATGCAGTGGCCAAAACAGGATTGGAATTCACTTCTCTCTCTGCAAAGAGCCCAGAGGAAGCCCTGCCTAAGGCAGGTAGTTACTCTTGCTTTGTGAGTTTAACCAGGAATCCCACTGGATGGCTGGCTCTTCCAGCCTCAGCGAGTGACTTCCACCTTTGGTACTAAGGGGGCTGTTCCAAGTGTTCCCTTTTGCCAGCCACTGAGACAGGGGAAAGAGGGCCGAGGGAGAGCAGTTTCCTCATAAAAATGTCAGACAGAAGTGGCATACATCATTTCTTCTTATATCCCTTTAGCCACAACTTGATCGCACGGCAGCACTCCAGCTGCAAGTGTTCCTGGGAAATGTAGTCTCTGTGTTGGATCGTTCTGTGCCCACTAAAACTAACGTGGTTGTGGTTGTTGTTTAGTCGTTCAGTTATGTCTGACTTTTTTGTGACCCCGTGGACTGTAGCCTGCCAGGCTCCTCTGTCCATGGGATTTCCCAGGCAAGAATACTGGAGTGGGTTGCCATTTCCTTCTCCAGGGGATCTTTCCAGCCTAGGGACTGAACCCACATCTACTTGGCAAGTGATTGTTCAAAGGAAGAAGAGATGGATGCTGCTCATCTCTGGCCTCTTCCACCTCATGCATGGTCACCCACTTAAGGATAGATGAGTCCAAATGTCACTTCCTCATGAAGTTTTCCTGGAATACCTGTCCTTCCCTGCACTACCAGATGACAGGGCCACCTTCTCAGGTGTTTGTGTCCATCACTGTATTTGTGTACAGCATATCACCTTTCTTTCTAATTACTCCTCCATGCGTATAGCTCCCTCAGCAGACTTGAAGACAAAAGGACTGGTATTCATAATACCAAACATAATTCATATCTGTCTGGGGGCTTCCTGGGTGGCTCAGATGGTAGATAATCTGCTTGCAATGCAAGAGACCTGGGTTTGATCCCTGTTTTGGGATGATCCCCTGGAGAAGGGAAAGGCTACCCACTCTAGTATTCTTGACTGGAGAATTCCATGGACAGAAGAGCCTGATGAACTACAGTCCATGGGGTCACAAAGAGTCAGACACAGTTGAGTGACTAACACTTTCATCTCTGTCTCCCCAGTGCCTGACACATCCTAAATCTTCCATGAATATTTGAACATGCAAGTGAACTAATGTGGCTCTCAGGAACAAAGTCATCCCTTCTAGTCAAACAGTAGTGTCCACCACTAATGGAAGAATTCACCTAATAAAAGCAGAAGGAAGAGGAGCCCAGGCTGCAAGGCAATCAGGAGTCAGAGCTGAGCACGCCCATTAGAGGGAGGTAGTAGCCACCATGGGGTGCTGGGCCTGCACCGCAGAGCTCCCTCATCCTGACCCCTACCCACTCCTGCCTGGCTCTGGCTGTGTCGCAGCCTCACCTTCACTTCACCCAGCGAACAGCAAGGTTGCACTGTGGCGACAACAAGAAAGGCCAAGGGAGGGTGGAAGCATCTGGGGCTTTGGGCTGCCATCTTGGTGAGCTCACTGGCCTCCTGATGGTACGGGACCGTGAGACCAGGCAGGTCCTGGGAGCGATGTGGTCCCTCAGGGATGTAGGCCTCTAGATATAAGGGAGAAAGATCTGAAGTGCATTCTTCTCACTGAACATGACGGCTTGTCAGCCGCTGCCTCTGGGAGAACTGGCCGCAGTGTGACCTCTGTCTGCTTTCCACTGATCTAGACAGCACTGGAGGCCTGGTCCTTGCAGCCTGACTCAAGTGTTCTCCACCCACCTTAGATACGTCTTCCGCTACCTTCTTCCATTTTTGGTGTCTAAGGTTGAGTGGTATTTTGGCCCTGGCTAAAGGCTCTTTTCCTCTGCTCCGCTACATATGATTCCTCAGATCCTAAGGGAATATCTACTTAAAACTCCTCTTTTCTAGCACTGTCTCTTGTGAGAAGAGATGTGAAGAGGGGGAAAACTCCATGAAGGAATAGAAGGATGACTAGCCCTGTCTTATCCGCATGTCACCTTGTCTCTAGAACTATTTACATGTGGTCCTAGGACTTGGGCTTCCTAGGCGGCACTAGTAGTAAAGAACCCGCCTGCCAATGCAGGAGATGTAAGAGATGCAGTTTCCATCCCTAGATCAGGACAATCCCCGAGAGCAGGGCAAGGCAACCCACTCCGGTATTCTAGCCTGGAGAATCCCACGGACAAGAGGAGCCTGGTGGGCTACGGTCCATGGGTTCTCAAGGAATCGGACATTTTCATCAACATAAATTTGCCCTCTAATATCTTCCTGTACTATTTCCCCTGTGTATGGCAGCACTTTTCACAAAACTGGAACCCACGAGAGCCATATACAAATCTATGTTGTTGTTTAGTCGCTAAGTTATGTCTGACTCTTTTGAGACCCTATGGACTATAGCCTACCAGGCTCCTCTGTCCATGGGCCTTCCCAGGCAAGAATACTGGAGTGGGTTGCTATTTCCTTCTCCAGGAGATCTTGCAGACCAGAGATTAAGCCCACATCTCCTGCACTGGCAGGCAGATTCTTTACTGCTGAGCCACTGGGAAATCCCTATACAAATCTATACACCCTGCCTTTACCTTTAGCCTGGTAACAGATATTGCTTTGTATTTCCCATGGCTGCTGCTGGCCCAGTGTCTCCCAGGACTGCTGCCAGCCTCTGTCTTTTGTTGAGATGAGGGGAGGATAAGGAGTGTACCTTTAAAGAAGTATTTCAGTATAAGGAAGCTCTCTGGTATCAACTGAAAGATTGGTCTCATCTAGGAATCCCCCCTTCCAGCTATAACTGCTGGGGCTGCAGGCACCCTCTGGATAGAGTTCGAGGTACTTCCCATGACCCCAACCCCCTCCGTGGTTCCCAGATCACTAACCGTAAGGCTCATTCTTCCTTCAGCCTGGAGGAGAGCTGGACAGTGGCATTTCTCAAAATGCTTGGGGGACATTTCTCCACCTTCCCTTCTCCATCCACTTCACTGTATCATGCTACTAACTGCCTAAACCATGCCCACTCCAAGGTCTTACACCTCTATGTCACAGGTTGTAAAAAGTGCATGAAGATTGGAAAGTCTGACCCAGCAGAGAGTCTGCAAAGAGTAAGCAAACCACCAAGCAGGCCCTTCAGCCCAAGGCAACACCTGCCACCACGAACAAGGGTCATTCCCACCTGATAACAACATCAGTGAAGGGCACCAATCCTTTCTTGTTCTTTCAGACCTCTCTAGATACACTCAACAAAGCCATTGCTGGGTTGGTGGTGATGTCTGAAGAAATGGAAAAGGTGTATAACAGTTTCCTCAACAACCAGGTTCCCTCTCTATGGTCCAATACTGCCTACCCATCCCTGAAGCCACTAGGATCTTGGGTCAAAGACCTTATTCTGAGGACTGCATTTGTGGACGTAAGAAAATTTACTTCTTTGGGGTCTGATCAATCTGATGACATGGTTGGCCCTGGGGTCCTTAAGGAAGCCCTTGCTAACTGAAATATTGACAACCATTGAGGGATCATCTGAATCCAAAGAAACAGAAACTTCTGGAATAGCATCACTTTGAAAATCTTGCACTGATTATAGTGTAGTTTGCCCTGTGCCCTTATCCCCACTTTTCATTTTAATTCCAGGCCAACCTTGGGGTTCAGGTCTCATTCATGGGACCCCCACCATGAGGTACAGAACCAATCTGACATGGGTCCAAGTGGCCAGGCATGACCTTGCTGTTATCTCCCTCTTCTAGAACCTCCATAATAACCAGATTCTGAGTTTATGGTCAGCCTGGTAGGTGAGGAAGGGGGACAGGGCAGGCAGTAAGAATGGGGCCAGTGATAACTCAGGATTGGTTTAGATTCTGCCTCCTAAGACACCCTCCAAAATATAACTCTGATTTAAATGACAGTTGCTATCTCAGAAAAAAAAAAGTACATTATAGGATAATGTTTCTCCTTTAGCTGTGGCTCAAAAGAGGACAGCCCAAGTCCTTCTGGATCTCCGGTTTCTTCTTTCCTCAAGGATTTCTAACAGGTATCACTGCTTTCCCTAGAAAAATCCCCATAGGAAAAAAATCAGTAAGTGTGTGATGAGTTGTGCTAGGTTTCTGGGAACTGGGAAAATGGCATGACTGCTGATGGCCTAAACCAAGGGGAACTGATTATACGGCAGCCCAACAAGGCCCTGCTCTTCCTCGCTTGCAGAAGAAAATGATGGCAGAAATAGCAGGCATTCCCCCAACAACTTAATCCCCGCTGCTCTCAGTTTACAAGTGTAAACGCTGCTTCCCTGAGAACACACACAGCTGCCCCAAGTCTCCATGGGACCAATGCTCAGGACACCACCTGCTCAACTTCTTTGGCTCCAACTCTGAGCACTAAGGCCTCTGGGCTCCTAGATGCTGATTTTGTTTAGTCTGCAAGTCCTGTCCAAATATTTGCCACCAATGGACTCTAGCCTGCCAGGCACCTCTGTTCATGGGATTTCCCAGGCAAGAAGTACTGGAATGGGTTGCCATTTCCTTCTCCAGGAAATCTTCATGACCCAGAAACTGAACTCGCATCTCTTGCATCTCCTGCATTGACAGGTGGATTCTTTACCACTGAGTCACCGGGGAAGCCCTAGATGCTAATTAGCCCAGCTCTTAATCTGTCTCATCCGAGTCCCTCATACACAGCCCAGAAACAGCCCATACAGGACAAGCTAAGCAAGATGTTAAAAGTTGGGAAGACTGGGCTCTGAAACGCCCTTGCTGGCTTGTCTCCCCCATTAGCAGAGCAGTGCACTTTAGACTTGGCCCTCCCTCTCTTTCCCACCAGGACCAAAATTCATACATGCTTTGACTCCACCCCTCTCAGTAATTCCGAGTAAGATGTTAACAGCTGGGTCTTCTAGATGGAAAGGAAGCTCTTTAATGCTAGAGTATCCTGGTCCAGGCAAGTGGAAGCTATGTTTGGATAATAGCAACTCAGCTTTCTAGCTTTTGTATTTACAGGAACTCTTCAAAATCACGCTCGGAAATACAATTTGCCTATAGATGAGCTGAGCTTCAAGTACAACATGGTTCCTGTCTATCGGGATCAAGCCACAGTCATAGAAGCTGCCAAGACAGTGCAGTTTGGACAAGAACTGCCCATGGACACAGAGGTACTGTCCCCTGACCGTTGTTACAGCACAGCAGCTTCTATCTACTGTCATCAGGATCTCAAGCAATCTCCCCTCCTTCACCCCTTCCACTTTCCATTTGCAGGAGTGGGAGAGGGCAGGATGGGTCTACACCTCCAAGCATGCATGATGCATACTAAGTCGCTTCAGTCGTGTCAGACTCCCAAGACAAGCTCCCAATTACCAGCGACTGGATGGCAACCTCCTAAATTAGTCTGATCTGTAGAAATATATTTTACATCAATACTGCTTATTTCTTTAGATACTTACAGTAACTTTCTCATTCATGTGGAGGCAATATTTGTTGTCTAGTCACTAAGCCATGTCCGAATCTGTGCAACCCCATGGACTATAGCCTGCCAGGCTCCTCTGTCCATGGGATTCTCCATGCAAGAATACTGGAGTGGGTTGCCATTCCCTCCTCCAGGGGATATTCCCAACCCAGGGACTGAACCCATATCTCCCACATTGGCAGGCGAATTCGTTACCGCTGAGCCACCAGAGGAGGCAATGTAGCAAGAGGTTGAAAACCAGAGTTTCAGCATCAGGCAGGCCTGGGTAAATTCTGCCTTCCCCTCTCCCCAGCTGTGTGTGCTAGAGCAATGATTAACATGTCTGCACCTCAGTGTTCCCATTTGCAAAATAGGGCTCGTGCCACCAACTTCAGAGTTGTAGTGCATTGTCAATGAAACTGCAGGTGTCACGTGACCACCGTGTAGTGCACTCACGGTATACAACTATTATCAGAAGTTAAACCTTCCTGCCTCATTCACTCAGCTGTCTCCTAGCAGAACTGATACACTAACTTCACACATCATGTGACTATAACTACATTACATCACCAGTAGGAATGCACTAAGGAAGCAGCTCAGGCTCTTTGCTTACATGGTTTACTCCCTCTAGAATAGAGATTCTTGAAGTGTGATCCCCAGACCAGCCCCATCAGCATCACCTGGGCACTTTTGGAAATGAACTTATTTGCAAAACAGAAAACAGACCCACAGATACAGAAAGGAACCTATGGTTACCAAAGTGGGGAGAGGGGAGGAGGGATAAATTAAGAGGTTGGGATTAAGACATAGACACTGCTATATGTAAAACAGATAAGAAATAAAGACCTCCTGTGTGGCACAGGGAACTATACTCAGCATTTTGTAATGATCTGTAACAGGAAAGAATCTGAAAAAGAAAATATATATATACAAGTATATGAGGCTTCCTCAATGGCTCAGTGGGTAAAAAATCTGCCTGCAACACAGGAGACACAGGAGATGCAGGTTTGATCCCTGAGTCAGGAAGATCCCCTGGAGGAGGAAATGGCAACCCACTCCAGTATTCTTGTCTGGAAAACTCCATGGACAGAGGAGCCTGGCGGGCTACTGTCCAAAGGGTCACAAAGAATCAGACACGACTGAGCAACTAAACACAAATACACGTATACAAGTAGATATGCACATGTACATATATATATATGTATGTATGCATAACTGAATCACTGTGCCTGACACTGACACAACATACTTAAATTTTTTTTAAGTAAAGTAAATTAGCATTTATTTGTGGGTCCCAAGGACCCATTCCAGACGGAATCAGAAACTCTGAACTGGGATCCAGAAATCTATATTTTAATAAGTCCTCCAGGGGGTTCTTAGCCCCTCAAGTTTGAGAACCCCTACTCTAGAATATCTCAACCTGGATTGCAGGTTAGAATCATCTTTGGAGCTTTAAAAACATCCTGATGCCCAGACCACATCAAGTTGCATCAGAATCACCCCAGTGACATCAGTCATCTACTTCTTAAAGCTCCCTGGGTGCTTTCAGCATACAGCCAGGGCTGAGACTCATTGCTGCCCATCTGAGCTGCCTGCCTCCAATGTGCTGAGATATTAATGGGGCAGGGGAGCCTCCAGAGCACCTGTCCATCCCAGTGGGGTTTATAAATGTCATTTTCTATGTGTGCTATGACATCAAAGATCTGTTTCAGATTGCTTTTGCTAAGAATGTGTTCACTAGCCGGTCAGTGTAGATGGGGTAGGTGACTTTTAGTGACTTTCCTTAAAATATCATAGTATTATTCAGAATTTCTCCTGGGTAATTTAATAAGTATCCCCTCACACAGAACTGCTTGATCTAGTCTTTGCTCTGATTAGCAAAAAATGCACAAAGGTAAGATTGATCCCATATTCATGGATTACTCTACAAAATATTGTAATTCCCCGTGCCTCTTAATTGCCTGTATCTTTTTTAAATGACAGTGAAAGAGTTCATGTCTTTAAGAACATTTGTTTTAGCATCAAAAATCTTTATCTTAAAGTATTAGCATGTAAAAGTATGGAGGAAATCAATTTAGAAATGCACTCACTGTTATTTTGAGACCCTTCTCAGCCAGGAGAGTGTCGCAGGCCCAGGTCAGGAATAATGAGTCTACAGGAGGGCAGGACAATACCCACATAAAAGCCTTCATCCAGGCCATCCTGGATGTCAGCCCTGCTCTGTGCCTGGCATGCTGTATCTGCCACATAGGCCAACTGACAGACAGAAGTTCACAGTAACTACTGGTGTCTCTCTGCCCTCCAGCCACACCAGTATACACACGTCTCCACATGGGTTATGTACAGTGAGCCATAGTGATGCCTGGGAATCTCTGCCTCCTGTGGAGACTGCAGATTGTATAATCAGCCCATCTCTTGGTCCTCCCAGAAAACACAGCAAGAGACTGTTAGACAACTTGAGTTCTGTTACCAAAAAACAGGGCCACTGTCAGCCCAGTGCCACCTTCATGCCATTTAGGAAAAGGCACCCCTCTTGGAAGTGTGTGCAGATGACTCCTACACACAGCCTGACAAGCTCAAGGCAGGATGGTGTCAGCCTCTACTCAGGTAAACCTGCACAAGTGTATATGGCAGCCCCGATGACAGGAAGGCCCACAGCACCACGCTGTACCCATGGGACAAACTACGAGATGCTAGAAAGTAAAGTCCAACCAAAAGAGCTTATCATCCTTTGATTCACTATAAAACATACCACTTAAAACCACACTGCTTCGTCCTCTGTCTGCAGGTGTGAAGCTCCAATTGTAAAAAGATCTAGGGCCCCAGGACTGGCCAGATTCACTCAGTGTTTGAGGAAGGAGACACAAAGCTCACACCTGGCAGAAACTAGACACTAGTAATGACATCTACTCACAGGACATTGAGGGATAAGGTCTCTGTCTCTGTCTTTCTCTCAAAAATTTCTTTTAAAAAGTTCTCCATAAGCATTCTGCAAATATTGTCACAGATATGTAATCTATCATCTGGAAGAGCACTGAGATCTTTGAAAGGCCTTGTAAAAATAACAGATGATAATCACAGCCCTCTTGGCCACTTCCCATGAGAAGGGGAAAATCCTAACATCATGGTATAAGACACTGAAGCCCATCAGTGGGTTTCCCTGGGGTACCATGCACCAGACAGCCTCGTGGAGTGTGAACAGTATGAGATTTGGTGACAAACTGAAAAGCAAACTATTTCACCTTTTGGAGCCTTGGCATTTTCCTCTCTAAGATGTGAGGGATAAGAGAATCTCTAGAATAGTTCTTCGAACTGACTGAGGATGTGGGACTAGGAGGGGGCCCAAGAGGGCGACCCCTCCTGCTGTTCTCACCTCTGAACGTCTACACATCTTTCAGTTGCCCTCTCCTGAGGATGGCGTTCTTGTCCATGGGATGTTCATGGATGCTTCTCGATGGGATAATAAGGACATGGTGATAGAAGACGCACTCCCAGGACAGATGAATCCAATGCTGCCTGTGGTGCATTTTGAACCACGACAAAATTATGAGCCAAGCCCAACACTCTACCACTCCCCACTTTATAAGACAGGGGCTCGAGCAGGAACCCTCTCAACCACAGGTAAGGACATTCTTATATCGGCATATAAATAATCACTAAATGCAGACTACAATCAAAATCCAAACGCTTTGTTGTAATGTAAAAATGGTGATCTTGGGTCAATTAGCCAGGCTTAAAATAAGGCTACTTATAACATACAAATTTATCAATGCTGTAAATTCTATTCATTTTAATGCTGAGTATAGATTAATATTATAAAACCAATGCTTGCTTCTATTAGTCTGGTGGTGGCAATGAGTCAAAAATAGTTTATTGAGCAACGTCTCCTAATTTCAAAATGATGGACTGAGTAGACACTAAAACATTGAGACTCAGCGTAGAAAGAGATTTTAAAATAAATAAATGAATGCCATGGTACCAAAGGGGAAATCTTAGTAGTCCTGAAACTGAGATACAGCCCTGAAAAAAAGGAACCAGATCTTTAAAAAACCATTATCAACAGATAAGTTGAAAGACTGAATGCAGATAGCTAAAGAGTGAGCCAAGAGAATGCACCGAGGAAATCCCTAAAAATACAGCTCAAAGCAATTTTATTTTTAACGTAACACTGTGGAAAGAGTCAAAATTTCCAACATTTATCTAGTAGGTAATCTATAAAGAGAAAAGAGAGAAAAATGAAAGAGCAATAATATTTGAAAAAGTGGCTGATAATTTCCCACAACCGAAGAAACACTTGAGTCCTCAGGTTAAGAGAGCTCACAAAGTAGAAGAGGTAATTTTTTAAAATATACAACAAGCCAATAAACAATCAAATTTTAAAAGAAACCTAGATATATCAAAGTGATACTTACGATTATCAGAAAGAAAATTCTCAAAGAGATAAAACTATTAATAGGCTGGAAATAAAATTTCAGAAAATGAGAATCAGATTGACTTCAGACGTGTCTCATGATCCACAGTGCATATAAAAGAAAATAGAGACACCTCTTCAAAGTGTTGAAGATAAACAACCTTCAACTAGAATGGCAAATGCAACCGGATTATCATCTGAAAGGAAAGCTGTAATAACAACTGTCTTGAACATACAAAGTCTCTGTATTAACCACTACTGATCCTCTATTTAAAACTCACACACAGAGTTAAATCTTTAATATTTGATGATAGAAATGAATTTATAATAACTTGGAACTAAATTTCCAAATGACAGAAATATGGGATGGGGGAGCAGGGCAAAAAGAACTAAAACAGTTGTTCTCATTTCAATGGAGGATGTATAGATACTGATGATATTTATTTTTCTCAGTTAAAGGATGTCCTCTCAGGGCGAGGTACAGAATAGAACTCAGGTAGCCACTCACATCACGTGATCTACCACTCCCATGGCAAGTCTAAAACACACATTATTCAAAGGTATTTTTTAAATTCATATGGTATTTACAAGTTTTTGTAGGGACATAAGCTTTATTTATCTTGGATAAGTATCTAGGAATGGAATGATGCCTCATGCAGTAGGTGTTTAACGTATGTTTAATGTTTTAAGATACAGCCAAAATGTTTTCCAAAGCGACCACAGCACTTAACATCCCCACCAGCAGCATATGGGGGTTCTAGATCGTCCAGATCCTCACCACCACTTAGTATGATCAGTCCTTTTAATTTTAGATGCTAGATGACAGACAGATAGCCTGATGATAGATAGATAATAGAATATATTATCTAATGGTATCTAATTTTCATTTCCCTAATGACTAGTGACAGTAACCATCTTTTCTGGTGCTTATTTACATCTTCTCAGACGTGTCTGTTCCAATCTGTTGCCCATTTTTTGACCGAGTCATTTCTCCTCTTATTACTGGCTAACATTCCAACAGGAACTCCGTGGTTTTCAGGAAAAGGATGACAGTGCACTGGCACAAGACTCAATGAACAGATCAAATTTTGTACTGGATAGACAGCCCAGAAACACACTGTGCATACGGGGAACTTGACGTGTAATAGCAGCGTCATTTAAAATTGGTCAGGAAAAGGAGATTATTCCGTAAATGATCCTGGGACAACTGGTTATGCCAAACTAAGATCTTTACCTCATATCACTACAAAAGTTAAATCACAGAGGGACTTAATCATCATTAAAATTTAAAATTGTTAACCTAAATGAAATAATGGCTCTAAGTAGTAATTGAGCTTCCCTGGTGGCTCAGTGGTAAAACATCCACATGCCAATGAAGGAGATGAGAAGATCCCCTGGAGAAGGGAGTGGCAACCCACTCTAGTATTCTTGCCTAGAGAATTCCCTGGACGGAGGAGCTCAATAGGCTACAGTCCATGGGGTCACAAAGGAGTCAGACATAACTTGGTGACTAAACAACAATAATTAGCTTCTGTGGAGGTGTTTCCTGATGGCAGTGCACACCACTTAGGAAGTATTTTTGCCAAAAAACCTCAACCCTGAATGTGATCACACCTCTAGATCTAACCACTCTTACAGGGATAGGGGAACATGTGTAAAATCACCAAAGGGACACTGTCAGCAAAAGCCAGACTCCGGGAAACCTTATGGGACAAACAGCCTGGTTGTTTCAACAAATATATTACAAAGAAGTGGCAAAAGAAACACAGAGGGAAACTACCGTAGAAAGAGATCCAAGAGACACATCACTGTTGTACAGTGTGGACCTTATTTGTATCTCAAACCAAACAGATGGTTGCTATCCATATATCTACTGTAACACTGCTATAAAATGTTACTCAAGCACTCGCCAAGGCACATGCAGGGAATGACATACAAAGATAAGGAGAGGGGAGATGTAGGCATTCTCTGCTGGGGACACCCCAGTGTCCCCAGCTTCCAGGCAGATGAAGTTTGCTGTGAATGCCAGAAATAGCAGCACCCATCTTGAGGGCAAGGCTCTCTTCTTCTCATCCTGGTCTTGGTCCCCTCACACAGGCCTACAATGAAGAAACTGCAAAACTGATCTCTTACTTCAGATGTCTCAGAGTTGAGGACAAACTACCTGTGACTCAGGACCCCAGTGCCTACCTTCTGGGTGGAACAAAGGGTGGATGGATGGATGGATGGAGACAAGCCGATGGACAAATGGATGGGTGAATAGAGAAATGGATGGATGACTGGAGGGAGACAAGCAGATGGACAACTGGATGGATGAGCAGATGGATAGATGGATGGATGGATGGACAGACAAGCAGATGGACAAATGGATGGATGGATGGATGGATGGATGGATGGACAAGCAGATGGATAGATGGGTGGATGGATGGATGGATGGATGGATGGAAGGAAGGATAGATGGAAAAGCAGATGGACAGATGGATGGATGGATGGACAGACAAGCAGATGGACAAATGGATGGATGCCTAACCTACCAACCACATCCCCTGAGTCTCACTAAAAGCTCAGGCCTCAATCCTAGTTTAATGCTCAGAGACAGACTGAAAGGAGATTGAAACATAATTCTAAGGTTGTACAAGGTCTAAACTGGACAGGTCCTAAAGGATCATTTGCTCTAACATCTTCATTCTATGGAGCATAAAACTGAAATCCGCAGAGGATTGTTGCCTCTTTAGAGGCACAGACAGGTCTGGAACCCAGATGTCTTGACTCCTGGTACCATGATTTTTTATATTAAGGGGTTGTTCTTTAACACTTTTTCCTTGTATCCTTAACTAGGTCATTCAACCAACTTTGTGGTGACCGTCCTCTTACCCTCCAAGCGATCCAAAGATTACTGGATTGCCAAAGGATCGGCTTTGCTCTGCCAGCTAAATGAGTGAAAACATGCCACCTCTGTGCTGAAAGAGAACCAGACCAGAGATCTTTCCCTAATGGGGAGAAAATTCTGTATAACTTACAAATAAGCAAAAGGGGTTCATTTGTGATCTGGCGTAAATGCAGCAAGTGTGGCGTTTATTTCTTTTATAACCTAGAATAAAGTGTTTGAGTTCTTTCTTTCTGCTGTTGATTTAAACTCTGATGTGAAAGCAGTGGGTTTAACCCCTGACATCTTAAGCCTACTCCCCCTCCCCCTATGTGAGAGGCAGCTTCCCATTTGTAAGGAGTTGGGCCCAGCATGAAGGGGCAGAGAGGGGTTGGGCAGAGTCAGAGCCCAGGACTTCCTCATCTCTCAGGGCTCCCTTCCTTTTACATGAATATGAAAGGCCCAGTGTACATGTCAGTCACATGGCCCCAGGTCCTTCCATTTCTAGACCAGATCAAGAGCCCAATGTATGAGATCTGGGCCCACGGTGACACTCCTCCACCCTGTGGGGCTGGATTGCAATTAGAAGAGCCTGTGGTGCTCTCAGGAAAGATCAAGTCATTCCTGCCCAAGTACGGAGGAACTTTCCACTTTAGGTAGGATAAAACTACTGGGCTTCGCTGGTGGCTCAGATGGTAACGATGGCTCAGATGCCTGCAAAGCAAGAGACCCAGGTTGATCCCTGGGTCAGGAAGATCCCCTAGAGAAGGCAGTGGCTCCCTACTCCAGTATTCTTGCCTGGAGAATCCCATGAACAGAGGAGCATGGCAGACTACAGTCCATAGGGTTGCAAACAGTCAGATATGACTGAGCCACTAACATTTTCAAGTGAAAACTGGCCAAGTCCCTCCCAGGTCCACTGGCGCCTCTGCTACCTCAGAGGTTGCTGGGCCAGTGCTGACATGGAGCAGCCACTTTGGGGTGGTTTGTTTTTTAATTTTTATTTATTTGGCTGTGCTAGACCTTCATTGCTGTGCACAGGCTTTCTCTAGTTGCAGCAAGTGGGGGCTAGTTTTGGTTGCTGTGTGTGGGCTTCTCCTTGTGGTGGTTTCTCTTGTTGCAGAGCACAGACTCCAAGCATGTGGGCTTCAGAAGTTGCAGCACACAGGCTCAGTAGCTGTGGCATTCAGGCTGAGTGGCTCTCTGGCATGTGGAATTTTCCCAGACCAGGGATCAAACCCATGTCCCTGAACCCATGTCCCCTGCATTGGCAGGTGGATTCTTACCCACTGTACCACCAGAGAAGTCCAACCACTGTGTTTTGCAAACCATTTTGCCAATAGAATCTGTTGCTTCCTTGCCCTAATATGAGCCAAGAACTTGGGTACCACTCAGCTAGGATGTGGACCTCTGGAGAAAGCCATGACACCCGCTTAACAGGAAGTTGAAAGAACAGGATCAGCCACAGTAATCCTTCCCTCCTGTTTACCTCCCCTCTTCCACCTTCATATTAAAAAACAGACATCACTTTGCCAACAAAGGCCAATCTAGTCAAAGCTATGGTTTTTGCAGTAGTCAAGTACGGATGTGAGAGTTGGACCATGAAGGCTTAGCACCAAATAATTGATGCTTTTGAACTGTGGTGCTAGAGAAGACTCTTGGGAGGCCCTTGGAGAGCAAGGAGATCAAATCAGTCCATCCTAAAGGAAATCAACCCTGAATATTCATTGGAAGACTGATGCTGAAGCTCCAATACTTTGACCACCTGATGCGAAGAGCTGACTCATTGAAAAGACCCTGATGCTGGGAAAGAACTGAAGGCTAGAGAAGAAGGGGATGACAGAGGATGAGACGGTTGGATGGCATCACTGACTCAGTGGACATGACTTTGAGCAAACTCCAGGAGATAGTGAAAGACAGGGAAGCCTGGTGTGCTGCAGTCTATGGAGTGGCAAAGAGTCAGACACGATGGAGCGACTGACCAGCAACAACAACCCCACCTTCATCCCCCTACCTACCAAAGTTAAGAACAGACTCAAGTCACTGAGAAGCAAGGAGCACCACTTATATCAGTGCAGAAATCAGCAGCTCCTCTGGGTGCTTCCTAAGCTATGGGAGTGCCTGCAGCTGCAGAAGTCAGATGGTTGACATTAGAGACCGGAGCAGCTATAATCCGAGATCAGAAAGCTGCAGAAAACTGTGCCAACCTCATGCAGAGCCTAGCCACTGCACATGCTTGTGTCTGCTGGAGCCGGCACATAACTGCCACCACTATTGAAGAAAACAGTCTTCTGCCCCTTTCACCTTCTGAATCTCCCTCAGTGTAGCTCATGAGAAGATTCTCGATCACAGCAGCAAGGGTATCTGTCAAAGTTCAGCCCTCCCACCCCAGCCATCCCACAGAGGGCATGGAGTGGAGCAAAGGTGGTGGACATGGGTCCTGATTGCCATCACAGTACTCTTTCTGTGGGACCCCAAAGACGTTCCCAGCCCTGGAAACGACAAAGAATGAACCCACAGAAAGTCTCTGGGACTCACAGACTTAGAAAATAAACTTACAGTTGCCAGGGAGACAAGGATAGGGAGTTTGCAATGGACATGTACACACAACTATATTCAGAATGGGTAGCCAATAAGGAGATGTATAGCACATGCAACTCAATATTATGTGGCAGCCTGGATGGGAGTGGGGTTTAGGGGAGAATGGATATACATACATCCGGCTGAGTCTTTTCGCTGAACACCTGAAACTACCACAATATTGTTAATAAGCTATGCTGCTGCTGCTGCTGCTGCTGCTAAGTAGCTTCAGTTGTGTCCGACTCTGTGCGACCCCATAGACAGCAGCCCACCAGGCTTCCCCATCCCTGGGATTCTCTAGGCAAGAACAGTGGAGTGGGTTGCCATTTCCTTCTCCAATGCATGAAAGTGAAAAGTGAAAGTGAAGTCACTCAGTCATGTCCGACTCTAGCGACCCCATGGACTGCAGCCTACCAGGCTCCTCCATCCATGGGATTTCCCAGGCAAAAATGCTGGAGTGGGGTGCCATTGCCTTCTCCGGTTAATAAGCTATACACCAATACAAAATTAAAAGTTTGAAAAAAGAGAGAGAGAGATAAAATCTCTAGAAAGGAAAGCAGAGCTGCAAGCCCAGGCAATCAAGGTAACCAAAACAAGACGGGGCTGCTTATCGGCCCCGTCCAAGTCCTGGGTAGGCCCTCTTGGGTTTCTGTGAGCTGCTCAGAGGCCCAGGAGAACCATAAGGAAACTCGGCCACATGGAGTTCCTGGTCAGTAACCAAGTGGAACGCGGGGAGGAGGACGGGGGGCTGGGTCGGGGGTAGTGCGTGGAGACTAGCTGAAAGTTTCCATTTCAGACTCAATGAGGGCAATTTGGCTGTTACTCATTTTTTAGAGATATTCTCCATAAGACTTTAGCTGGAAAACACAAAGACATATAAATAATAAATAACACATAAGACAAGGGTAGGAGGAGAGTTTGAAAACCACTTGCTCGCACAGCACCTCTGACAAACCCTACCATCCACCAGTCTTCACATGTGGATGAAACATCCTCACACTTTATACCTGATGAAAGCATCTGTCAGAGTGTGGGAGGCACCCTAGTCACCAGACCTTGAACAGAGAGGAGCAGAACAGAAGTCCCAGGGCCTGCCGACTCCACTGCAGCCAGAACCAGGAGATGATGAGGAGAAGGGTGGCAGAAAGAAGGGGCAGCGTCCATGGCTGCAGGCAGGCTCAGGTATGGGGCTAGGAGTGCAGCAGAGGTGGGATTCAGAGCATGTGAGAAAAAAAGAGTTGCCTGATTGATATACACAATGTGGGGGGGGGGGGGGGGGGGAAATCTACACACACAAAAAGATTTTCATACAATTGATTTACAATTATTATCATACTGCTCATTATGTTACAGAACTATACACTTCCCCCAAGCACTAGATAACCCAAAGTCATTCCTTGGAAAAAAGAATCAGTGCTGGCTTTTATTCTGAGTCTCTTCTGGGTTGTGCCTATCAGGGCCAGCCCAGAATGTGGAGTACAGGAAGGGCTGTCCTTCAAGTCCAAGGGCTCAGGCTCTTGGGGTCAATGTAGGAAGTATGTCTCTGTTTGGAAAGCCAGCACCAGCTCCCAGAATGCAGGAGTCCAGAGAGACAGGCAGGCACTGCTGGCCACCATCTAGCTGTGGGGTTATTGCCGGGGATGAGGAGCAACAGATCGGTGGAGAAGGGCCTGTCCAGAATAAGGACCTTGAACTGTGGGACTGCAGCACTCGTTGACAAAGAAAAAGAGTCTTCGGGCACAACAGGAGCAACTAGACACTCGGAGGCCCCCAGAGGCCTGCTCGGCTTTTTTTTTTCAGCTCTCTCCTCCAAAGACAGGACTAGATTTCAGTATGTTAATAGGTTTCCTACATCCCGTCCTTTTTACCCCAGCCACAAGAGAACAAAATGGTGCAGGTGCTAAGACTAGCAGGACGACTCTCCCCCAGCTCTCTGCTTCTTGGTTCAAGGATTATTAAAACTAGGTTACTCAGACTTGCTAATCATCAGCATCTGGGCAATGTCAGGCAAGGGCCCTGACCACACACACAGGCACCACCAAGCCAGTATGATTCTCCCCTGGCTCTCTGGCTCTCTCCCTATCCCAGCTTGGGTCTGGTGTGAACACGATGCAGCCATCTCAGGTATGACCTCAGGCTTACCTGGCCCTTTCAGCTCAGCTCAGGTGTAACGTGCCCAACGCTTGCGTGGCCACCTTGAAACAAAAGACCCCAGTCTGAGAAGGTAATAAACAGGTCAGTGTATACCTCCATCAGTGAAGGATGGTTAAATTTAATCTGGATTCCCCTCCATCAGAGTGGACAGAAGACCACCCCTCCCACCCCGCCCCAGGGCTGTGAGGAACAGGAAAGGGCTCCCTAACGGTGGGGACACTCACCCCAACCACAGCCTTGAACCTCTGCCTAAGCAAATAAGACTCACATTCCTGGACTGCCGCTCACCTGCACTTACGGAGTGAGGACCTGTCAGAGGATGGGGTTCTGGCCAGCCCAGTTGCCTCACTTCTCTTCCAGTCGGACCCACTGGTTGCTAAACTGCCGAAAGCCCTGCATCTGCTGCGGCCACCTCCACTTCTTCTGGAACTTTCCTGGTGCTTTCCCTGGCAGGTGGGCACTTCTGGGCAGAGACACGAGAGGCAGCAACAGTGAGCGCCCCCTTAGACCCAGTTTCCCATACTAGCTCTTCAGGGAGGGCACTTCCGTAGCCAAGATAGCTGAAGAGGCAATGGGTTTCTGGAGAGGAAGGGCAAGGGACGGAAGGACGGTCCCCTCAGCATGATGCCCTCCCACACCTTTAAGGCTCAGGACCTCACAAAGGCAGATAATGTGAAAGTTTAAGAAGGCTGGGGAGGGAGGGGTCTGGAAGCCACCCGGAGGAGAAGAGACCACTTTTGAAGCTTTGTTTCTCCTTCATATGCCATCATTGTATTCTCTCCAGATCCCCTAGCTCCGGGGACGAAATGTAAGATTCCTTGTTAACTGCTTATAATTACTGCATTTGCCTAGCAATGGATCACCACCATCTAGAAAGTCACTGAAGATTACAGCATTTAAAGAGGGATGAAAAATATTTAAATGCTATTTACTTAGAACAACTGAAGTGGCCCTTAACCCTGTTAATCCCTCCTGAACCCCTGTAAGGGCCCTGCTCATAAAGAGGCTCTTTAACACCCACAGAGCCCTGCCCAGATTCAAGTGTCATAAACTCAGAATCATCCTTAAGGATTATCACATGTCTGCCAAGAAGGGGAAGAAGGAAGGCAGTCTCTCCACAGCCACTGCCCTGGGCCCCTCACCCACCCCCTTCACTGTGGGTGTCTCCCTGGCTCTGGGTTGTTAGCCCCTCATCTCTTCTTCTCCCTGAAGAGGAGCGTCTTTGGAGACCTCATGCTCCCTTGCTGCCTCACCTGAGAGAACTCCAGGCAAGATCACCACTGAAAACTCTTTGATGCAACCCTCATAGGGCACAGTCAGGACAGCTGCTGCAGCCTCATATACCAAACTCCCCAGGATCACATGAGAGGGGAACCCAGGTCTTTGCACTAGTTCTCACAGACTCTGATAGAATTAGGGGTGGGGGCACTGAATGGATCTGTTGCAGGAAGGGGACCCCTTCTAGGGCCTGTAAGTGGTTGTCTAGTGCCCAGAAATGAATTATCCCAAAGAGACACATGAGCCGACAAAGCAAGAGATTTTATTGGAAAGGGTGCCCTGGTGGAGAGCAGTAGGGTAAGGGAACCCAGGAGAAATGCTCAGCTCCTGGCTCAAAGTCTTCGGTTTTATGGTGATGGGATTAGCTTCCAGGTTGTCTTTGGCCAATCATTCTGACCTAGAGTTCTTCTTGGTAGTGCATGCCTTGCTCAGCTAAAGTGGATGCCAGTGAGAGGGATTCTGGGAGGCGGTTGGATGTGTGATGTCTCCCTTTGACCTTTCCCGGACTCTTCTGGTTAGTGGCGGTTTATTAGTTCCATGTTCCTTAACAGAACCTCCTGTCATAAAATAACTCACGCAGATGATCACCATGGTGCCTGGCCAGCGTAGGAGGTTTCAGTCAGCGTGCTTCCCCTAACAGAGCACGGCAGGGAACCCGCACGAACAAAGAGGAAGGGGCTGGAGAGCTAAAAGGAGGAGAAGAAAAAGGCAGGAGAAGGGCGGTGTAAGCCAAGGTTCGGAACTGCCTCCTGACTGATGAGCTGCGTCACCTTCAGTTCTTTCATCAGTAAAGGAGAAGAAACCACCACCTCAGAGGCTGGTTTTGTTACAGAGTCCAAGCTGCTCTGGTCCCCACACAAAAGGCCAATAAATCTGAGACAAGGTGTTAAGACAAGGAAGGGACTTTATTCCAGAGCCAGCTGACCAAGAAGATGGTAGGTCAGAACCTCAAAATAACCATCTTGTTGGGGCTTGAATGCCAGGTTCTTTTATGGATCAGAGATGGGAGGAGGTGAGGAAACAAAGTAAAAATACCATTTAATTCCTGCAAATATCTCCTAGAATGGCAAGCCTCAGATATGGGGATGTGTTAGTTTCAGTTCCTTACAGTCATTTCATGGGTGGTGTGAAATGAACATCACCTGTCATATCAACAAAGATGTCATATCTATCTGTGATTCTGGCCTCCCGAAATGTGAATTTCTGGGCCACTAAGTGGGCAGACAGGGGCACCGGGCACTGCGCATTAGCCACACAAAGAATTCAAGAATGTCACAGTCCTTCACAGGTGGATGGGGTAAAGTTATCTCCCTGAGGCAGGTCATTAGATATGCCTATAATAACAAAAGCAGCAAGGTAAGGGTTAAAGTCACAGAAGCAGATCCGATGTAAATTCAAAATTAACCCTTCCTGGTTACAGTTTTAAGGACTGAGAGTCTGTGTGAACCAGTTAGCACCAATCAACCCATAAATATTCCTTCCTCCCCTGGGAAGTGAGAGCAGCCCCATAAATGATAGGACTGGTTCTTAGCCCTCATTGTGTGTCAGAATCTCATGGACAGATTTTTAAAATATTGACTCCTGAGCTCTCTTCCTTCCGGGGCAGGTGTCAGGGTTAGAGGCAGATTTAAGGAGTCGGGGAGCAAGTAGCAATACACACACACACACTCCCACACTCTGACAACCCAAAGAGAGAGTGACAAATCCCAGCCTTGCCAGTCAGCCTGGGGTCACAGGCTGAGAAACGATCAGAGGGTCCAACCCACTCTGCTTTGCCCAAGCACTCAGCCCAGGGGGGTGAGGAAAGATCCACGGATTCTATTCAGCTCTGGCTCTCCCTGCAGAGCTGAAGGAGAATAGGAGAGAAAGATGGCTGGAGACCTGGGGCCGGATTTTCTCAGCACCGGAAGGAGAGGAGAAGGCACTGCGTCAATGGAAAGAAAGAGCATTAGCAAAGGTGGAGAGGCAAAGGCAGGGACATAAGGTTTCTGAGGCAGAATATCAGAGGCAGAACTGGGAAAACAGGGGGTCTGGGTGCCAGGGCGTCAGCATGAAGAGAGCAACAAGAAAGCCTGAAGGCTTCTGGGTAAGAGACACTTGCAAGATTAGTCCCACAGAAAGGTAGGAGGAGTGAGCAGAGGACAGCGACCTTAGGAACAAAGGGGGCAAATCCGGGAGAGGTTTTACTAGAAGAAGCTAGAGGCCTGGTGGAAGTGGAAAATGAGAAGTCTTAAGTGAGGGCTTTTGTAAACTAGAAAGTACTGTGTGAGGAACTGTTGTTGCTGATACACAGAAGGCAGTATGCCGAGAGAGGTGGGGGTGAGACAAGCCCAGGATGTAGCCAGGCTTTCCCGCTGAGGGAGACCCAGAGAATCTTGGCTCCTAAGATGGAAAGTGGATTCCCATGGAGGAACTTCTGGAGTGAGGGGATAGCGGAGGACCTGGTCTGAGACAACATGAGATGAAGGGGGGTCTTCCGAAGAGAAAGAGGGCACCTGGAGAAGGGCAGGCATCAGGCAGACACCACAGCTGGATCCCGCCTCCAGCCCCTCAGCCCAGCCAAGGGCTGGCATTTTCTTCCTGAGTCCTCTCGCCACAGCTGAGGACTCTGCCAGGAGGGGGCGCTGGTGACCACGATCTGGAGAGAGTGAGCCAGGAACGGAGGGTGTGCTACAGGCTGAACAGACTGTGTTCCTCAAAATTCACATGCTGAAACCCTAACCCCTGAACCTCAAAGTAAGACTGTGTTCAGAGACAAGAATTTTAAGGAGGAGATTAAGTTAAATGAGACCTTTAGAGTGGGTCCTAGGCCAATCTGACTGGTGTCCTTAGAAGAGGAAGCGTGGACACAGGGACACCAGGACTATATTGAGGAAAAGCCACTTGGGGATAGTGAGAAGGTGGCCATCTGCAAGCCAAAGAGAGAGGCCTCAGGAGAAGCCAAAACTGCCGACACCTTGATCCTGGATTCTAACCTCCAGAACCATGATAAAATTAATTTCCACTGCTGAAATCACCCAGTCTGTGGTGTTTTGTTATGGCAGCCCAATCAGACCTACAGAGGTGGGTGGAAAGGGCCACCTGGTGCCCACAGGGACTGGACACGGGGCAGAGACTAGAAGGGTGGCCAGCACGGGGCGACAGCATTGCTGAGAGTGGGGGATCCTGGCCTCCTGAATTCTTCACAGAAGGGTCCACAGGGCAGGAGGCTGACTCTGCATAAAAAATGAGAAATAAACAGGCCTGGAGGGAAGAAACAGCTCAGAGAAAGAGACGGGGCTTTGCTGCTGTCTCAGAGATGGGTCTGCAGGCACTCCTGCATCTCTGCCCCACCACCCCACCACCACCCCCCTCCACCCACCGCCACCCACCACCCCCCACCCACCGCCACCCACCACCCCCCACCACCCACTGCCACCCACCACCCACCACCACCCCCCACCGCCACCCACCACCACCACCCCCCACCGCCACCCACCACCACCACCCCCACCACCACCCACCACCACCCCAACACCACCCTCCACCACCACCCCCACCACCACCCCCACCGCCACCCACCAACACCCCCCCACCACCCCCACCACCCTCCACCACCCCCACCACCACCCAACACCACCCTCCACCACCACCCCCACCACCACCCCCCACCGCCACCCACCACCACCCCAACACCACCCTCCACCACCACCCCCACCACCACCCCCCACCGCCACCCACCACCACCCCCAACCGCCACCCACCACCACCACCCTCCACCACCCAACACCACCCACCACCACCCTCCACCACCCAACACCACCCACCACCACCCCCAACACCACCCACCACCACCACCTCCACCACCCACCACCACCACCACCACCACCCTCCCACCACCCACCACCACCCGCCACCACCCACCACCACCCGCCACCACCCACCACCACCCGCCACCACCCTCCACCTTACTTTATGACTGACCTCATGCCTCCCTAAAATTTCACAAAATGTCCTGGTCAAAGATAGAGCATTGAGCTGAATTACCCTGCCTGGGACCCAGGACCACAGAACAGAATTACCTTCACCTTCGTGTCTTCCCCAAGCTCTGGGACAAAGGGCCACTGGAGCCTCTGCTGCCCAAAGTGCTCCACCGGCCAACTTGTCTGACACAGTCCCAGCCACATGGGGGGCGCCAGCGGACCGGGGACCAAGAGGTTGCTTAATGGCCTGTTGCTGGGGCCCTTGGAACCCCTTGGACTCCTCTCGCTCTGGTGCCCAGACAGCCCCATGGGGCACTTGGCTCCCTAACTGCTCCCCAGCTGGGACTGAAGCACAGGAAGGTTATTTGTTGACGGGTGGTCCAGCGGGGAATGTTCTGCTTCACAGCCTTCCCATCACAGAAGATGGAAAACTGTGCTGTTGCCCATGAAATCCCTGTGGTGAGAAAAACGGTCAGAAATGTGGCAGCACTTGTGGCCCCCAAACACATGCCCAGGGACCAAGAAATAACTCTGCCTCTGTCCAACCCAGAAGTTCGGAGAGCTGCAATGGGGCCACAGCGTGCAATAAGCCGTGTCTCAGAGATGAGGACTCTGAGGATCAGAGCCAGGCAGTGCGCTGCCCTGAGCCAAACAGCTAAGGAGACACCGAGTCCCAGCCTTCCACCTCACAGTCCAGTGTTGAAAGTCCTGACCATTCTGTGTAAACTGAGCATCTCAAAGACCCCAGCCCCTTTCTGCCCTCGGTATACTCATAAATGCACAATAAAATCCTCCATTTAGCAGAAGCCACCATAGCTGGAAACCTCAACCTGAATTTCATATCGCTTTTTTCTTTTTCAATAAAAAGCCTCAAAGATCAACCAGACAAGCTTACGGTGGCAACTTAAAATAAGTATTTTCAAGAGGTAGATCCTGGGATTTGTATTCTTCCATTTCAGTCTTTGATGCTCAGAACTGACATGATCTTCCGAGGTCACGATGTCCCCTTCTGTGACAGTTGGCACATTAAGGTCCTAAATAGCTAATTAAATTGCAGCATACCATCCTCTGATCCAGGAAAAAAGCTTAGATGGATTGTTATTATCTCCACTTGAAAATGGAAAACAGGTAAAGCAGGTTCAGGACTTCACACACAAAGCAGCAGCAAAGCAGAATCTAAATCCAGGCAGCTTGGCCCCAGGGTCTTTGCCATTTTGACAACAGAATACTTAAGAGCCAGAGACCAGGAAAACAAATGAAGGTCCGTCCATACTCTCCCTTGTCCCGACTCCACTGCAATAAGAAGCAGAGGAAACTTAGAACCTGGGGAACCTGAGGGTGTAATTAGAGGCCGAGGTACTGGGCTCTACTGCATTCTTGGGTCCAACCACAGTCTAGGAACCCAAGATTGCAGAGGGGCAACTGACTCAGAGCTTCCCAGGTGGCTCAGTGGCAAAGAATCCGCCTGCCAACGCTGGAGACACAGGTTCAGTCCCTAGGTTGGGAAGATCCCCTTGAGATGGAAATGGCAACCCACTCTAGTATTCTTGCCTGGGAAACCCCATGGACAGAGGAGCCTGGATGGCTACAGCCCATGGGGTCACAAAGAGTCAGACATGACTGAGCGACTGAGCATGCACGCATGCAACGGACTCAGAAGAAAAGAACGTTGGCAAAGCCCGGTGTAGAAGCGAGCAAGCTCATGAACAGAGTATGCCCAGACTTGGGGAGGGGGACTGAGCTTGCAGAGTGCTGCAGTGATAGCTCTCACCCCTGCCCCCCAGCCATTACCCAGTCCATGCTAACAAGGAGAAACCACAACAATAAAAACAACTAACATTTCCTGAGCATTACAAGGTGTGCGGCACTGTTCTTGGTGCTTTACACAACATTCTGCCTCCCCCAACCATCCTATAAGGCAAGTGTATTATTAACCCCATTATCCCGATGAGGAAGAGGCACAGACAGATTAAGCAAATTGCAACTCAGACCCAGGTGGTCTGGCTCCAGCGTCCACACTCTCAACCAAACAGGAATGAAAACAGTAATTGTCCAGTGAATGAAGAGTCCCTATCAGCAATTGTTATCATTATGGAATATACTATACTGCCTGACTTCAATTTCCTCCTACTCCAAAGAGAAGCGCCACATCTCATCTTTCACCTGCAGGTCCCCATGACAAAAGCTGCTGCTTCCTTTTAAACCTCTGGAGCTTTCAGTTTGGACTTATCCTCACTTTACAATTAAAAGTGTGCTAACCACACAGGTTTTTAAATCTCACACTGGCAAGGCGAAGAGTTTGGAAGCAATTTCTGAATTTCCGTGGTTGCCTCTGATCAACTCAGCCTTCAGCAAGGCACCAGGAGAAATGGACACATGCAGGGGAGAAAGCCGCCCCATGAAGACAGCTGAGCCCTGGTGGCTTTCCAGGACACTCCCGACAGCCGGAGGGCCCAGGGACTGTGAGGTCTCCACCCAGAGCTGCAGCTGTATGAAGTACCACGCCTGAAAGTCAGGCGAGCCCAGGTGCCCCAGTGTCACCTGTGCCATCCGTCCAGTACAGTCTCCATCTGGGGGGCCGGCCCTCCTCACGTAGGCAGGCCAATGTCATCTCAAAGCCTCTCCTGGTCCCTGCCCCCAGCACCCCATCATCCCAGCACTGGACATCTGGGAAGCTCTTAAAACAGCCAAGTCAGCAGGAGTGGGAGGCAGAAACCCACACTAACGGGGCGGGCAGCCTTGGGTACCCAGCTTCTTCTTGTTTCATCTCTCAGGCCTAGCAAGCCTCCTAGAACAAAGTCCCCAGCTCCGAATCCTAACAGAGAGCCTCCACCACCCAACTAGGGGACAAGCCACGGACACCTTTGAGACCTGAGCCTTGTCAGGGTGCCTGCAGAGCAATGGTTGACAGCTCATTGAGACAAACTTGACCTGGGCAGTACAGCACAGCCCGCCATCCAACTACAGCATACAGGACTCAGGAGGAGGAAACTCGCTCCCAGACCCACCCAGGGCTACCAAGCCATTTGTTTCAAGTAGAAATTTTCAACAAACAAGATGAAGAAATCTGACTCTTTATTTTTCCTAAAACAGTTTTATTTGAACATTATATTCATAACATAAAATTCATTGATTTCAGGATTTGGGGAACATTCATAAAGTATATGCAACCCTTACCACTAATTTTAAACCATTTTCATCGGCTGAAGTTGTGATAGGGCTTGCACTGAATGTGAAGCTCAATTTGGGGAATACTGCATCTTAACACTATTTATTATGTCTTCCAAGCCACAAACATGAGATGCCTTTCTATTTATTTAGATCTTCTTTAATTCCTCCCAATAATGTTTTTAGTTTTTATTGTACATCTTGCTCATTACTAAATTGAGTCCTAAAGATTTTTTGTGCTGTTGCATCTGGAACTGGTTTCTTTTATGTTTAACCTTTTTTTAAATTGAAGTATAGTTCATTTAGAATATTAATTCCAAGTGTACAGCAAAGTGATTCAGTTGTACATAGATGGGTTCTTTTTCTAGTTCTTTTACCATTATAGGTTATTGTAAGATACTCAAATCTAGTGGAACTGGTTTCTTTATTTCCATATTATTCATTGCTAGGGTATAGAAATACAAATAATTTTTGTATTGATCTTATATCCTGAACTCAGTTAATAGTTTTAATAGGTTTCTCTATGTGTGTGTGTGTGTGTGTGTGTGTGTATTACTTAGGATTTTCTGTACTTAAGATGATGTCTTCTGAAAACAAGATGCTTCACTTCCTCCTTTCCAGTGTGAATAGCTTTTATTTCTTGTCCTTGTCTAATTTCCCTGAAGGCTACAACCTTCAGCACAAGGTTAAAGAGAAGTGGTGGGAGCAGACATCTGCGTCTTGTTCCTAATCTTAGAGGGATTCAGTCTTCTTCATTAAATATGATATCAACTATGGGTTTTTCATAGCAATTTTTTTAACAGGTTGATAAAGTCCCCTTCCATTCCTAGTCTGATGAGTGATTTTATCTGAAAGATTCCATTTTGTCAAATGCATTTTCTGCACCTTTTGAGATGATCTTGTCATTCTTGTCCTTTATCCCATCAATATGAGATACTACATTAATTGAGTTTCAGATGTCGTGGTAAACTGATTATATAACCCCTAGAACCTGTAAATATCTTATTGTTGTTTTAATCACTAGGTCATGTCCGATTCTGCAACCCCACAGACTGTAGCCCGCCAGGCCCCTCTGTCCATGGAATTCTCCAGGCAAGAATACTGGAGTGGATGGCCATTCACTTCTCCAGGGGATCTTCCCAACCCAGGGATTGAACCAGGGTCTCCTGCATTGGCAGACAGATTCTTTACCACTGAGATAACAGGGAGAAATCTTACATGGCCAAAAAAAAAAAAAAAGGCAGGTAGGTAGTTTGCAGATATAATTAAGCTAAGGGTCATGAGACCAGGAGATGACACTCGATCGCTCACTCTGCCGCTCCAGAAGCGCTTTTCTTCAGTCGCTGCACCTGGTAAGAAAAAAAACCAAATGGGGTGACGGGTCCAATTTCAAGAAGCAAGAGGAAGAACTGAAAGAAGAAAGCAAATGTTCCTTCTGCATATTACCCAGCCTCCGGCATTTCCATCCTTAATCCTGGAGGCTGCCAAGGTATGTTAGAATCGCTCCAGAAATATAGGAGTATATTTCAATATTCCCACAAAAGGAAATAATTTTTCCAGTCTATCTCCATGTACACTACTAATAGTTAATAATAGCTGATGTACCTTAGGCTTGAGAGGCTCACAGTCAGGTAGCACAGAGAAGAAAAATTTTAGGGAAAGCTAAAACACAGAAAGGTGCCAGGAAAAGGTTGGGGTTATGTGCCAGGTAAATGCCTTTCCAGCCAGGGAGTGTATCAGGAAACCCTTGTGGAAAGAGAACTAGTGTAACAGGCACCAGCTCATCCAGCAAAGGGACAGTCACCATCAAAGGGACAGTTAGGGAGTTTGGGATGGACAAATGCACACTGCTATATTTAAAATAGGTAATCAACCAGGGCATACTGTATAGCAAATGGAACTCTGCTTACTTAATGTTATGTGGCAGCCTGGACGGGAGGGGAGTTTGGAGAACAGATACATGTATACGTACGGTTGGTGCGCCCCAGGGGGCGCTAGTGGTAAAGAGTCTGCCTGCTAATACGGGAGACACGAGAGATGAGGGTTTGATCCCTGTGTTGGGAAGATCCCCTGGAGTAGAAATTGGCAATTCACTCTAGAACTCTTGCCTGGAAAATCCCATGGGCAGAGGAGCCCGGCGGGCTACAGGCCACGGAGCTGCAAAGAGTTGGACATGACTGAGAACACAACACAAATACATATGGCTGAGTTCCTTTGCCGTCCACCTGAAACCATCACATTGTTAATCAGCTATACTCCAGTAGAAAATAAAAAGTTTAATTTTAAAAAAGTCAAAGAAGGCGTCACTCCTCTCACACACAACAGGGCCCTCCTCAACATCCCCTCCTTGGCAGAAGCAGCAGAGTCCTGAGTCTGATCAGAGATAACCTGCAACTCACCAGCTCCAAAGGCAAAGAAAAAGCCTTTGTCAAGGGAACTCCTCCAAAAGGGCCTTCACCCGCTTCCCCATCCTCTACTTTCTCTTGTAGATAACCTTCCCCAGAGGAAGTAGCTGTCAATCTCCTGAGCAGTGAAGTGAGCCTACAGTAGTAGTGTGGCGTTAATAAAATTGAAAACCTCCGTTAATATAAAGAGAAATAAGGACAACAGAGTTATGAAGTTGCTTAATTTTGAGCATCATATCACCCAGCCCAAAGAGTCAAGATGTTGTCAAGAAAAAGAAAAAGATTGACACACTCTTCTGGGAGCCCCCTGCCTGCTGTTTTTCCTGTAACTCAAGTGAAAAATATTAAATAAAGTGCCCTGAAAGAACTCTTAGGCTATTTCAAAGAGTATTTGTTTTTCCACTTAAATGATTCTGTTTTATGCCACCTGTTTCTCTAAGGAAACAATCTTTTCTTTTTTTTTAACTTTAAACTTTCTATTTTGTACTGGGGTATAGCTGATTAACAATGTTGTGATAGTTTCAGGAGAAAAGCTGAAGGGACTGTATTTAAAATGGATAGCTAACAAAGACCTATGGTATAGCACATCGAACTCTGCTCAATGTTAAGCACCAGCCTGGTTGGGAGTCGGGGGTTGGGAAAGAAAGGAAACAATTTCCGTGCACAGCACATCCACAGTTGTTTGTTTTTTTGTATTTTTAATGAAGTATAGCTGATTTACAACACTGTGTTAGTTTCAGGTATGTAGCAAAATGATTGTTATACATATATTTTTTCAATTCTTTTCCATTGTAGGTTATTAGAAGACATTAATATAGTTTCTTGTGCTGTATAGTGAATCCTTGTTGTTTCTCTATTTTATGTATAGTAGTTTGTTAATCCCATACTCCTAATTTATGCCTCTCTTCCTTCTTTCCCTTTTGGTAACCTTAAGTTTGTTTTCTATGTCTGTGAGCCTGTTTTGTAAATAAGTTCTTCTGTATTATTTTTTAGATTCCACATATAAGTGATACATAACTTTTGTTCTCTGTATGGCTTACTTCATTCAGTATGATAATCTCTAGGTCCATCCATGTTGCTGCAAATGGCATTCATTCTTTTTACAAGAGCACAATATTCCATTGTATTTATGTACCATGTCTTCTTTATTCATTCATCAATGGTTTTAACTTGTTTCATTCACACGCAATTTTTTTCATGAAAATAACTACATATTTACATAGTTTAGAATCAACCATTATGATTCAATTACCAAATACATGAAAATTCTATAGACATTCAGCTGATTTATAAATTCCATACCTTTATATTTTCCTTATTTCTTTAATTCCTGTTTCTCCCTCATGCTTTCTCCAGTGTTCTTTACCCTACTGGTAAAGTATTTCACCTGATTCTGCTGCACGTGTTAACCAGTTTCAGTATTTTGGCTAACAACAGATTTCTGTTACACCAAAACTGTGCCAACCAGGGGTGGTTTTTGCAACACAGTGGCTGTGGGTGAGGCTGACACACCACTTTCCCTCTCCAGCCTCAAACCTCGGCCTCCCTGCCATACCCCTCCTCTCCTCTTAACCACTGCCCTAGCCCAATACAGAAAAAGACATCCACCTTCCTCCTTCTCCAACTTCCAGCAACTTCCAAAAGACCTTTCGAAAATCCTCGCTCTCTGCAAGTGGGTGTGCGTGCTCAGTCATTTCAGTCGTGTCTCACTCTTCATGCCCCTAGGGACTGTAACCCACCAGGCTCCTCTGTCCATGGGATTCTCCTAGCAAGAATGCTGGAGTAGGTGCCATTTCCTAGCCCAGGGCATCTTCCCAACCTGTGGATGTCTCTTGCTTTGGCAGGAGGGTTCTTTAGCACTAGTGCCACCTAGGAAGTCCTCACTGTCTGTAATGTAGCCGCTTCCACTTTATGGATAACAGCTGTCCTGCTATTAACTTGCAATGATATTCTTTCACTTTCAAGTCAAATACCTTCATCTTTCCCTTTGTCATTTCTTTTAGTCATATTTTTTTTTAAGTCATGTCATTTATATAAGATCCTCTTGTCCATTTCCCAAAAATCTCTTCTCTTTTGCACAGCACTCCCTTTGCCCCAGTATCCTCTCCACAGAAACAGCCCCGAATGTGCAAGGTGGTTGCCTCCTGCCATCCTGCCCCAGTTTCTAAATGCCAGACGTGACCTAGGACCTACACCACTCAGACACTCGCCTGGCCCTCATTCCACAAGGGCAGGCACCTTGCACACCCCACATCACCCACAGGGGCCCTGGGAGCAGGACAGGCAGTGAGGAGCCGCAGGAGAGGAACACATGAGACATCTACCCGCTAACGGCTCTGTCAGCCTTGCCATCCGCCCATTGTAACTTGCAAGCCCCACCCCCCGCCCATGTTAACTTCTATCTACAGCTCCAAATTTTAATTTCCCAGTTGATCTTGACCCCCCTCCCCACTTCCCCCACCCCTACTCAGAGTGCACCATAAACTCTGCTGTGCTTTCTTGAGTGTATTTCTTGTTTTCCCCTTCCTCTTGTTTGCTTTGCCTTGGTTCTACTTCCTCCCACTCCAGACTCCTTGGAAAGTTCATTTTCTCTTTTGACATTTGCAGGGCAAGTCCCTCTCCATGGGACATTCCTTTTTTGCCTCTTACACTCACTCACATTGGGTATGACAGGATTCCCAGATCTAACAGACCCAGACAGCATCACTCACATCCACCAGCAGTCCCCCGCCCCCCGCCTTCTCTTCCTCCTACAAGTGGGGGAGACAATACACTCCCCCCAGAAGCTCAGCTGGGCTCACCACTTTCATTTGATCTTAGTAGAGGAGGGAAGGAAGCCAGGATCTGTCTCAAGGGAAGCTTGTTGATCAAAGCATAACAAATACCCACCCATCTCCCTCCTGTAGCGAGGCCTCCTCTGAGGTCTGGCCAACCGCTTTCTTCCCTAGATGGTCCCCAGGTAAGGCCTGTCCTGTGTCTACACTCGTGGCACTAGCTCCATCACATTCACCGTAACACTGCAGGATGCAATCCATGTCTGGAAATGCTAGCAGCCTCCCCAGCTTCTTCTGTGTGCCCCCCGACCCCACTGTAAGAATACCATGAACACTTCCTGTTGTACTGTGCTCACATGTTTCTGAAAGCCACCAAAAGCCACAACCAACACTCTGCTCCATCATTTCTCAAACGTTACCTAAGTCAGCCAGGAAGCTTTCAGACTCAGACCCCTTCCCCTCTCTGCAGGCTGGTTCATGATGCCTGCTGCCCAGTCCCACGAAGCTTTATCCTTTGACTTCATCTGGAATGAATTCTCCCACTGTTCCTCAGTTTCCTAAAGAATGTCTCAGTTTCCTAAAGAATGTCTTTGTTGACTGCAGCATCTCACTCAACACATACATGGCACGGTTATTTTTAGAGCCCTTCGTGACCTCAATCTTTTGTACACAGGATGTCCCGGTGTCGGCAGGTAATGTCCTTATTCTTGCACTTAAATGTGTGCTGAGCTGGGCAGGGGTCAAGGGCTCTCATCTGGGAGCTGCCACGGCTGAAGATGATGGAGCCGAGGTCCCCACAGTCACAGTGTTTGAAGAGGTCCTCTGTGTGTAGGGGACCTGAAAGGCTGCCTGCTCGCAGGCTCTCTTGCTGCAGGCGGGTCTGGTTCAAAGCAAAGATGATCTGAGGGAAGAAAACACAGGTCTCTTTTAAGTCCACTGATGCAGCAAAAATAAGCTGCCATCTTAATTCTTCTGACTGTGGTTGGCAAATAGCCTCACCTGTGTTGGTTATGTAAGGACATGGTCCCTGCTGCTGAATAAAGGAACTCAAATCCCTGGATGGTGTCCAGAGAAAAAAACGAGGACAGTTCTGCCCACATCAGCCCATCAGATGACACCAGGGAGACTCACAACCTGGAACTCTCTCAAGACAGTGGCCAAGAGGGGAGGGACCCAAAGAGCCGGCTGGTGAGGGCCAGCTGAAGCTGGGGAAGCGAGGCAGGCAGGGACACACAGACACCCGTACCAACAGGCTTGAATTGTATGAGCAACCAGATAGAATTATACGCAGTACACACAGGTCTCTCCCGACCATCAGGGCAGCAGTTGAGGGCCAATGAGTTTATTTGGTCCACAGGATGTTAATGAAAGTTGTTATGGCAATGTGTGTGTGTGCGTGTGTGTGTGTGTGCGTGTGTGTGTGTGCACACACACTGTCGTGTCTGACTCTGTGACCCCATGGACTGTAGCCCACCAGGTTCCTCTGTCCATGGGATTCTCCAGGCTAGAATACTGGAGTCGGTTGCCATTTTCTACTCTAGAGGATCTTCCTGACCCAGGGATCAGGAACCCACATCTCTTGCAGCTCCTTACCACTAGCGCCACCTGGGATGCCTCTATTATGGCACAAGAAAGGAGAAATGAGGGCCACACAAAATCAAACAGGTTTTTATCTTTTTAATTTTTTTTTTACTTGATATATAGTTAATTTACAATGCTGCTCCACAGCAAAGTGATTCAGTTATACATATATAGATATTTTCTAATATTCTTTTCCATTATGGTTTATCACAAGATACCGAATATAGTTCCCTATGCTATATAGTAAGACTTTGTTTATCTGTTCTATATATAATAGCTAACATCGGCTAACCCCAACCTCCCACATCCTCCCGCCCCCTTGGAATCCACAAGTTGGTCTCTACATTCATGAGTCTGTTTCTGTTTCAAGGACAAGTGCACCTGTGTCATATTTTAGATCCCATATATAAACGATATGGTGTTTTTCTTTCTCTTTCTGATTTATTTCACTTAGTATGATAGTCTCTAGTTGCATCCATGTTGCTGCAAATGGCATTTCACTCTTTTTCGTGGCTGAGTAATATTCCGTTGTAGATATGTAGCACATCTTCCTTATCCATTCATCGGTCAATGGGCATTTAGGTTGCTTCCATGTCTTGGCTATTGTGAATAGTGCTGCTTTGAACATACGGGTGCATGTATCTTTTCAACTGTAGTTTTGTCTGGATATATGCCCAGGAGTGGGATTGCTGGATCATATGATAATTCTATTTCTAGCTTTCTGAGGAACATGCATGCTGTTTTCCATATTGGCTGTACCAACTTACATTCCCACCAACAGTGTAGGAGACAAACAGGTTTTTATCCTTACAAAACTCCCCAGAGTCTTGACACACTAAAGTGCACTGTGCTTCTCCCTGAGGAGGGGAGAGGGTGTGCTGGGTTTCCCAAGCTGATTTGGGGTACACATCACAAGAGAAGGGTTACACAGAACATCTTTGGGGACAATCCAGACTCAATAAGTTTTACAAAGCTGTGAACTCTCTGTGGCACTGGAGAGCTAGGTTAGACAGGGAAAGACAGAGAATATGGCACCAGGTGGGAATTGGGTCAGATACCCACCACAGGGCTTCCCTGGTGGCTCAGCAGTAAAGAATCTCCATGCTGGAGACACAGGTTCAATCCCTGGGTTGGGAAGATCCTCTGGAGGAGGGCATGGCAACCCATTCCAATATTCTTGCCTGGGAAATCCCATGGACAGAGGAGCCTGATGTGCTACTCTTTGCAACCCCATGGCTATTTTGCGTCCATGGGTCACAAAGAGTCAGACATGACTTAGCAACTAATACCACCACCACCCTCCAGAAGACTTCTGACAGCACCAGAGATTCTGTGGCTTTTTCTTTTTCATTCACCCAAGTATGGATGTGGATATATCACCTTTGACAGATACCCCTGTAGGCAGTGTATAGCATACTGCCTTTGCTGGAATGCCTGCCCCACCCACTTGGCTCAAATGCAGGCGGGGCCTGTCTGACCCTGAGGTCTTCAGCAGCAAGTTTTCAATTCTCTGGAGACAACACAATGCAAGTCTCAAGCCATGCAATGACACTGTGCAGCCCCCATCGCCTTCTTTCTCCTTCCATGCTTTCTCCTCTTCATTCTGAGTGGCCAAGAGGCCAGGACTCTTGTCACCTTGCTCCTCACAGGCCACTGTGCATGGGCCTGCCTACCACACACCCTCCTTCATCATCCTTTCTGCCCTCAGTTATTCTGTCCCCATCAGGGCCTTAACCAAAGAGGGAGGGAGCAGGTCCTTCTTTATAAAATCCCCTCCTCTACTCTCTTCTTGCCACATGCCCCCTCCATCAGAGACACCTTCTCCACCTTCTCCCAGAGGTCAGCTCCCCAAGGATCTATAGACCAGCCTGTTCTGTCTTGGGACAGGACCCTCTATGGGCCCTGGGGGTTCTCACCTATTCACGAGAAACTAACAAAGCCATACTAGGATGTTTGTCTTTGCTATAATTAAACTTTGAACAAGCATGCATACCCAAACTATGATCTGTTCCCACCCTTCCTACCCCTCTGCTGGTGACATGAGTTGACAGAGGCAGATACATCCATTCATGGACAGGTCTGCAAATTTGGCCTAAGTGAGGAAACTCAAGATGAGCTTTTGGGTTCTAAAACCATAAAATGAGGACCTATCCCCAAAACCAGGGATTGCTAAATGACTTACGATCAGCTGGAGGAAGAAATCTTCAGAGGGGAGTGCCAGGGGGTATTATGAAGTACCTCTCAGGTATGCCATGCCCCAGGCTAAGGTCTCACATGTTCCATCTCAGTCTAACTCCTCCAGATCCCCAGGCTCAACTCAAAAACACTGGCTGATGGCTTTGGATGTTCTAAAGACATTAAGGACAAGCCCAGGTTACCTGTGGCTAAGAGACCTTCCTCCAAGTGTTGCCACTGATTCTGAAATGCTTGGTATTTAAAGAAGACTGAGCCACTCATTCTAATGGACACAGCTGTCTGCAAACTGGGGAACACTGTATGGGACATGCATGCGGGTGTGTGTGCTAAGTCGCAGGGACATTATACAGTAAATAAGAACTTTGTTTATTCAGGCCCTTCTCAACATATTCATGTGTCCACCTGTTTATGAGAAGTTTACAAAGACTTGCTGGGATGTTAGTCTTTGTTATTGATGATTAAGCTTTAAAGAAGTTTGCATACCAAAACTAAGCCAATAACATTAATGATTTTCCTCTAAAAAAAACTTTTTATTTTTTATTTTGCATTGGACTTATAGCCAATTAACAATGTTGTGTAGTTTCAGGCAGAGGGCAAAGGGACTCAGCCATGCATATACATGTATCCATTCTCCCCCAAACTCCCCTCCCATCCAGGCTGCCACATAACATTGAGCAGTTTCATGTGCTATACAGTAGGCCCTTGTTGATTATCCACTTTAAATATAGCAGTGTGTACATATCCATCCCAAACTCCCTAACTATATTTTCTCCCTATCCTTCCCCCCAGCAACCATAAGTTCCATAATATAAGTGATTTTCTGAGTGCTAACTATAGACCCTGCTAAATAGTTCACTTCTGTGCTCATTTAATCCTCTCAACATCCTGAAGTAGTAACTATTTTTAAATCTATTTTTAAAAAGAAGAAAATGAGGGGAAAGGAAGTTAAATAACTTGCTTACGATCACAAAGCTTAGTAAACCAAAGTGTCCCCACAAAGTGCGTGAACGGAAACAGTTCAACACCAGAACTTGAGATCTTCACCACCATGCTGTACACGAGGTATGCTGCATAACTGACTTCTGTCACATGGTCTAATTTAAATTATTAGGCTTACGGTAAAGACCTAAGAATCTGAAACTGGAAAGAAGAGAGGGAGGGTAGGAAGGAGGGAGAGAGAGAGAGACAAGAGGGAGAAAAGAGGGAAAGAGGAAGGCAGAAAAGGAGACAGAAGGAAGGGCACACAAAAGCTTTTTTCATCCGGGTAAGTGCAGAAAGCACACTATATCTAGAAAACAGAAGATGTTACACAGAAGAAATTTTGAACTAGCGATAATTTCAATACTTGGGTTATAATTGGTTTTAAAACCTGTGAGTATATTTTGAGTTTATTTCCTTTCAGTTTATCATTTTATGCAATCAGTTGTTTTATATATAAAGTTATTGCATGCTCAGTCTCTCATGCCTGACTTTGCTACTCCATGGACTATAGCCGGCCAGGCTCCTCTGCCCATGGAATTTTCCAGGCAAGAATACTGGAGTGGTTTCCCATTCCCTTCTCCAGGGGATCTTCCCCACCCAGCCATCAAACCAACCTCTCCTGTCTTTCCTGCATTGGCAGGTAGATTCTTTAACACTGCACCACCTGGGGATCCCTATATATAAAATTACTATATATATATATATATATATATATATATGTAAGTATTATATATAAAATTTAGTATCGTACACTTTTTGTGTGACAGTATAAGCATTTCACCAGAGTATGGAGTCCTTAGCATCACACTACATGCCATCATTTAATTAAACAATCATGAATACACCATCAAGAGCATCCAGGAGCAGAAAGTTCTTTCTATTTTCTAATTATTTCCTTAGTATAGATTCCTAAGACCAGGCCTACTGAGTCAATGGGCATGAACCAGTCAAAAGATTGTTACTTCTCTTTTTTCTAAAAACTTCTTTTAACTTGTGCTTTTTTTTTTTAGTAAAAATTTAATTCTCCATTAAAACAAATTCAATACACATTAAGTGGTAACACAGACAATCTCCCAAAGCCAGTTTTATACAGAAGCTCCATCTCTGATGCAATCTGTGCCTCTATACTGATACCCCCAGTGGAGCACCAGTGCAGACAGGCTGCTGTGGCCGCGCACGCGCGCTGCTGCCTCCGCCTGGGAGGCTCTTTCTACCCTCCTCCCTGTGACAAATAACACTCTTGTCCTTTGGAAATCGAAAAGGGAGCCTCCTCCTCAGGAAGCCACGGTCCTGCGGGCACTCCGGGGCACAGTGAGACCGTCCCCTCTTTGCCCGGAGCATCCTGCGACTATTCCATCACAGCACTAATGGCAGCGCCCTGTTTTGTCACCCCACGTGCAGCAATCACGCCCTACTCACCTCTCTATTCTCCCCATCTGGCACACAGGACCTGACATACTGTAAACATTCAATAAATTTTGACTGAATGAATAAAATCTAGAAATGACTCTGCCAAAAACTGCAGTCTGAGATGGGTTGGAGAAAAGGAAGCTCAACGAAATTTCGCCAGCCAAGACAAACAGGAAGCATTTCCGGGAAACCCAGACCCATCAAATTTCTCAGAAAAGTAAATGGGGGTGAGGGCAGGGGAGGAATGCTGGGCCTAATGGGGGAGGGAAGAGAGTCTTACCCCCTAGAGACTCATATTTTATTTGAGCTTATCTCTCAGCCAGCTTTGGGACATCTGCATTTGGGTTTATTCCTTAAATGCTTGTCCTGACCAAGCCTGAAAGCTCTTAAACTCCCATTTTCTCCCCTGGTATACGTCAGGATAGGGGCCTCCCAGGTGGCACAGTGGTAAAGAATCCACTTGCCAATGCAGGAGACACAAGGGATGCAGGTTTGATTCCTGGGTCAGGAAGATCCCCTGGAGTAGGAAATGGCAACCTGCTCCAGTATTCTTACCTGGAAAATTGGGTAAGCTATGTCTCAGTAATAAATTAAACCTGAAGTCTCAGTGGCTTAACAGATAATATATAGCTTGCTCACACAATCTGAGTGAGTTAGCGGCTCTTTCATCCATCTAGTCCCTTGGGAATCCAGTTCTGTTTATCTTGTGACACTGCCGTCCCGATAGATGGTTTCCATGGGGTGCTATGGGGTGGATATGGCAGGTGACCTACAGTTTGCCTGAATTCCCACAATTCATTGACTAGAAGCAGTCACATGGTCTTGCCTAATCCTTAAGGGTGCTGGGAAATGTATTCTTTCCATTTGCAGAGGAGAGAGAATGTCCTTGAGACATTAAAACAGTTGATGGGGAGCTTAGTGCATTACAGAGATTCATGATATCAGATGCATCCCTATTCAGAATTACACACAGTCCTTGGTGGAAGGACATCCAGATAGTAACCTGGCTAGTGGTGCTCATCATGAAAGTTCCCTGTCAGCCTGTGGTCCTCAAGTCACAGAAAGACTGGGGACAGCAGAGGCTGAGAACAGGGGTGGGGAGCACAGGCAAGGGAGCAAAATGCCAATCATAATCCTGGGTTAGTGTAGAATTCTGGAAATTGAGTGGATGGTCAGCAAAGCATCATCAAGAACAAGAGAGTGTAATGGATCGTGAAAGGTGTCATGAGAAATGTCAATGACCATTCTTGTGTCAACTACTGAAGAACAGAATCACAGCAGCAAGTATAGAACTAAAAGTTCCTGAAGCTCATTCATTCCTCTTCCATTCATTAATTCAGCCAATAAATTGTTACTGATGCCAACTTGATCCGAGCACTGAAGATACAGTAATGAACAAGAAAGACCATATCCTTGCCCTCCTGGGGTTTCATTTTACCTGGAAGTGGGGAGGTGATGTCAAGAAGAAGACAGGGAGGGGAGAGGAACCTGGGATATCACAGAAGGACCTCTTCCTACTAGAGGTAGTGGCCCAAAATAAACTTTCACTCAATGATGCCAGACTTGCTGGGACAATCCATCCACAGCAAGTCAAAACGCTTCCCAAGTTAGCCCTTTGCTGCTTTTCCTTGGCAGGAAGGAGATCATCTTGTGTCACCCAGCAACTCTGAGGAGGCCATACTACAAATCAGTGTACTTTAAGTAAGTGTGAACAATGAATTGGACATGTGTCTGAGTTGGTGCTAAGTCCTTCTCTTGTTCCTAAAAATATACACAAATGCCCTTTTGAATCTTTAATACAATTTTCTATAGTTATCGAGTCTTTCCTTTTAGAGCTGCTACAATGGTTCTAACTTAACCTTGGAGGCTTTTATATTGTGCTTATTTGCAGCCTAACAACTTCCGAGAGGCCTTACACATCTTACAAATTAAAAGTCAGTACAGGAAAGCTACTGACTACTACTGTGTCTCAAGCCCCCACCTAGGAGATTTGGTGGAGGGGTTTTCTTGGCTGGGAAGAGGAAGGAGCCTGGCCCACACTTCTCCCTGGCAGATCCCAAGTGCCTGTTATCTGTTTCATGAAACACATTGAAAGAAACCCAGAGGAAGACTTTCCTGGTGGTTCAGACAGTAAAGAACCAGCCCTCCAATGCAGGAGATGCGGGTTCGATCTCTAGGTCGGGAAGATCCCCTGGAGGAGAAAATGGCAACTCACTCCAGTATTCTTGCCTGGGAAATCACCTGGACAGAGGAGCCTGGTGGGCTACAGTCTATGGCGTCATAAAGAGTCAGACAAGACTTAGCAACTAAACAACAAAACTCGGCCCAGCTAAAGCCACTGAGAGCCAGACCTAGCCTCCTCAGAAACCTGCAGTGGCATCTCCAAATGGTTATCAGCTGTCAATCATCCTCATGTAATTTTCTCTCCTTGCTGTGTTTGCCAGAGGCTGAGGCAATCTCACAAATGTGGGGTCTCAGGATATGACTCACAGAGAAGCAGATTCCTCAGAAGCAACTGTGTTTGACAGAGTTGACCACAAAGGCCAAGTCCAGGAAGTCCCTCCTGACAGGCATTGTCAGTGACCTGTTGTTGCTGTTCAGTTGCTAAGTTCAATTGCGTCCGACTCTTTGTGACCCTATGAACTACAGCATGCCAGGGTTCCCTGTCCCTCACTATCTCCCAGAGTTTGCCCAAGGTCATGTCCATTGAATCAGTGATCCCATTCAGCCATCTCATCCAGATGAGATCATTCAGAAGGAACCTGGAATATTAGGTCATTGCTCTAAATTCCTACAGTGTGGGATCAGTAACTGGTGATCACAAATGGGGCACAATGACTGCTAACTGGACAACCAGAAGGCCCAGGAGCAGTGGGAAGCATGTCCAGCTGGGATGGGGGGCAGGACGGGGTGGGAGGAGGCAACCAGGAAGAGGAATGAGGCAAAAGGGCAGGCAAGGGGTCTGAGCGAGTGTCAGTGGCCATGCACACTGCCCCCCACCTCCCCCCCAAGCAGCCCCTCCCTGCCCACTACCCCTTGTGTCCATTCAGTTCCTTTCTCTGCAGGTTCTGCTAACATTTTCTCACATGTTACACTTATTTGCTAGGCCTGTCTTAACAAACTGAGGAACTGAAACAACAGAAATGTATTGTCTCACAGTTCTGGAGCTGAAAGTCCAGGAAGTAGGTGCTGGCAATGACATGTGCCCTCTGAAGGCACTAGAGTTCTAGGCCTCTCTCCTAGCTTCTGAGAGTTTCTTGGGTTGTAGAAACAGCTCCAGTATTTAAGTGGCTTTTTTTCTCCTGTGGGTCACTCTGTGTCTTAATTTATTCTTTTTATAAGGACACACTCATACTGGATTAGTGCCCACTCAGGTGACCTCATCTGCAAAAACTCATTTTCCAAATTAGGTCTCATTCATAGGTCCTTGGGATTAGTACTTCAACATAAGATCTAGCAACACAAGTCAATTCTTAAAACGTATCAATCTCAGCTCTACTCTTTTTTTTCAGTTTGTTATTCAGTGTTTATTAAATAGATTCAGTCTTATATATGCTACACAGATTCAAAAGCAAGAGGATTCCACATGCTTAGGAAATCAGTGCATTTAGCAAAGTAATACCATGGAGATAACAGCTTCATTAACAGCTCATTGGTCTTTTGTTAAGTGAGGGAAGAGGAAGTTGGTCTGTGCAAGTCATTTTACACACACAAAAAAAAAACCAGAATTGAGTTGCAACTCATAGAGAAGATACATTCTAAAAATTAAAACATTAAGCCACATTTACTGGAAAAACTCACTATATAAAACACAAATAATTTTTATAGAGCATTGAGGAACTCCTCACCAGCTTAGAAGAGCCATGATAAGTTGCACAGACAGCTCTACTGTTTTTTTTAATAGCTAACATGCGTACAGTGCGCTTCCCAGTTGGCACTAGTGGTAAAGAACTCCACTTGCCAATGCAGGAGATGCTGGTTCAATCCCTGGGTCAGGAAGATCCCCTGGAAGAGAGAAACCCACTCCAGTATTCTTGCCTGGAGAGTTCCATGGACAAAGGAGCCTGGTGGGCTACAGTCCACGAGTTGCAAAGAGTCGAATACGACTAAAGTGACGGCACACACGCACACATACATATGGTAAAAATGTCTAAGAGTAAAAAGAAATTAATTTCCCTCCCATTCCTGTTCCCCAATCACCCTCCTCAAAAGTAATCACTGCTGCTTGTGTCTTATATCTCTTTCCAAGAGTAGTCTCTATGTAAAGCCGCTAGATACATACGTGGACAGACAGGTGAGAGAGACAGAAACAGAGATATCTCCTCCACTTTTTTGTTTTTATTTTTGCTCCTTTGGTTTTTAAGCAGTCAAATAAAAACCTTTCCATAAATAAATACTGAAGCTGTATATTACAATGTAAGGGAAAACAATCAAGGAATAAAATGCCAAATCTCGGCAAACAGCGATACTCTCCACTCTTCTTGAAGTAAATGGAATCTGAGACTTTCCATCCACAAGATAATATCAGTGACTAAGCTAAATCATAGAATAGGAAAAGGGAAATTTCTGAGAGCAAGAAGAGATGAAATTAAGGTTGCCTTTCCAGTGAGAAAGCAGATTGGATGCGCAAGTCCCTTGGAGACACCCAGGAGGTAACCTCATGGCCCTTAATCCAAAGCTGTCATGGGACCTCTGCTCTGGGCTCAGGCTAACTCAGGCTGACCCCAAGAGAAATCCAGGCAGAAGTCAACAGTTGAAGATTTCACACAATCCTACAAAGATTCAGACTCATTTCTTCAAGATCTCAAATAAGCCATCCCTTTCAGACACCCAGATGGTTTGCTTTTTTCCCAGAAACCTCCTAAGCCAATTTTTTTTTCCCCAACCATGGTTTACAACTCATTATCCATCATGTCATGGTGGACAGAAATCTTGGCAGGCCCCAGCCACAGCTCTGTAGCTTGTTCATCTCCTTTCACCCAGATAGCAGTCCACACAGTGCACTTCCTGGGTCGCTTCCTGCTTCCTAAGGGCTGCCTGTAAACCAGGAGAGGCGCCCTAGGATGCCCCACTTTGTCCTGACAGCTCCGGTAGTGTCAATCACTGCCTACAAACACCCCCAGATGACTCAACACACAGGCAGGGCTGGAAGCAATTGGCTGAATTCAGCCAGGGTCAGAGCTCTAAGAACCTCCAGAGATGCTTACAGATCAGACTCAACTCGTTCAGATGTGAACTGTCTCCCGAGAGCTGCAGTCAGTTCCCGGCTCAGTGCTCTGGCCCTTACTGACAGTTCTCTGCACCAGAGTTTTCAAGGTCTGACTCACAAGGAAGGATGTGGGCTGTCAGGGTGCTGGCAGAGGGGGCCAGCATGCTTCTGAAACAGTACTGCTTCTATGGTTTTTTCACACAATCATAAGCCTTTCAGGGGACTCAATTTACTAACACATTATTTCAGGGAGGCGGGATGAATTGGGAGATTGAGAAATAGTAGTGTATATATGTCAATCTCAATCTCCCAATTCATCACGCCTCTCTGAAATAATGTATTAGTAAATTGAGTCCCCTGAAAGGCTTATGATTGTGTGGATAGGTAACTAATGAGAACCTACTGTATTGCATAGGGAACTTTACCCAATGCTCTGTGGTTTTTACAGGAGAGAACTGACTCCATGTTAGACCTGTTTCTTTTACTTTAACATTTGCTTCCTGTTGCTTCTGTCACAAACGCCTGCCTCGGAGAACCCTGCCCCCCTGCCTGAATGTTAAATCAAAATGGCTTTGTTCAAGATGCTGTCCACCTGTGGATGGCTAAGCAAGCAAGAAATGGACACATCCCCTTCCAGAGGCCATTCCAGAAGGTATTAGCAAAATTAACAGCCTTTTTACTTTACTTTCTCATCTCCCCACACTCTGTTCTATAAAAGAACCTGGCATTCGAACCCTGATAAGACAGTTATTAGTTTGCCATTAGTCTGCCATCTTCTTGGTCCGCTAGCTTTCCAAATAAAGTAGTATTGCTTACCTCAGCACCTCGTCTCTCAGAATTATTGGCCTGTCACAAGATGAGCCGCAAGAACTTAGACTCGGAAATATGGTGACAAAGAGGGAATATATGTATGCGTACAGCTGATTCACTTTGTTGTACAGTTGAAACTAACACAACATTGTAAAGCAACTAAACTCCAATAAATACTAAAAAAGTAAAACATTATTTAAAAAAAAAAAAACACAACCCACATTCTACCTTCTCCAGCCCAGCTTTGGGAATGTACCAGGAAGCGCCAAGAATTCCTCCCTAATGTTTCCCATATGGTTGCTCTCTTGCCAAGCTACCGTGCTGACACAGCGTCAACAGATTCTCTTAAAGGAAAGCTGCTGGGCAGCTGACTTCACAGCGGCCCTTGTCACTCACTGTCAATCTGCTAAAAGCACCTGAAAGCAAAGCAAGATGCATTAGAGAAGAGAGGATGAGATGGAGGCGGTAGAATCTTAGGACTCTGAGCAACATGGAGGGGACAACCAGGGGTCAACATGATACATTTACAATAATAATAATATCAGTAGGGACTTCCCAGGTGGTCCAGGGGCTAAGACTCTGCGCTCTCAATGCAGGAGACCCAGGTTGGATCTCTGGTCAGGGAACTAGATCCCACATGCCACAACTAAGACCCAGTGCAGTCCCAAATATGTTAATTAATTAATAATGATAATAATAATAGCAGCAGCAAGCCCTCTCCCACCCTACAGTCAGCCTGTCCCCTGGGAGGTGGAGCTGCTTTGGGGAGAAAGATGGCTCATAGGAAGACTTCTGACCTTTTGGGGAAAACTCATGTATCTCTTGAGGCCACCAATGGAGAGTCCCAGCAGAGCCCAGGGCATCCCAGCTGGGCATAGAGTGGACAGGCCCATGTCTACAGCAGAGGACAAGCAGAGCTCAGGAAAAGCCTCTACAAACAGAGGGGCTCAGAGAGCTTCAGGATGGGTCCTGCAGAACCTCTGCTGTTCTCCAAGCCTCACCTGGAAAATGCATTGCATTTGGAAGGATTCCAGGCCACCGAAGCCACCACTGGGGCACTTGCCTCCTTGGAGAGGTTCCCGGTGCTTCTCCGGAGTGTGCCAAGCTTTACCTTTTGAACACCTGCTACCCCAAGTCAGGTGCTCTGCTCTACTGGGAGACATTTTTAACTACTAGGAAGTCCCTCCTACTTTTTGAGCTCCATATCTCATCATGATTACCCTGTTTTCTGTGTATACCAATAGTATGTGTTTCCATACTTGCGTAATTTGTTAACCATCAAATGGAGAATGTGCATGTTCCACTTCTAGGAATCTCTCCCATGGAAGCACAAGCACAGGGACTTCCCTGGTGGTCCAGTGGCTAAGATTCTGTGCTCTCAATCCAGGTGGCCTGGGTTCTATCCCTGGTCAGGGAACTAGATCCCACATGCTGCAGTGCAACTAAGAATTCCTGTGTTGCAACTAAAGATCCCATGTGCCACAAGTAAGACCCAGTGCAGCCAAATAAATGAAAGGAAGGGAGGGAGGAAGAAAGAAAGAAACATGAGCACAAGTACATAAGAAATATGTGAGTGCATGAGGATGGTCCCTGGGAACTGTAACAGAGCGCTCCCTGGCACTGGGACTGTTCAATCAAAATTGGAATGACCACACAGAGAGGATTACTGCATCAAACAGGACAGGAGAGTGGAGGTGATGGCTTCAGATGCTCTTCCACGTATAAGCCCTTGAGTTGCTCCATCTCAGGAAGTGCATCTCAGGAATAGCAGGCACTCTGGCCTCACCTTCTGTCCTCTCTGCCTCCCTTGTTTCTCCTCCCCTCGGCACTGGCCACGGAGGCTCCATGGAGAAAGGGATCAGGACCAGGTGCCCATCAGGAACCTCCAAGTGGTCCCTGATGTGTCTGGGCCTCCTCTTCTGGTTATGCTGGGAAGAGGGAATCCAACGTAACACCAAAAAAAAAAAAAAAAAAAAACCCATCCCAAGCACACATATTTCTATAGCCATGAAACCTATAGAGCTTCAAATGGGGCAATAACAGGTGTAGCCACAGGGAATGCAGCAGCTGCTCTGAGCATGGCATCAACCAAGTCTGCAAGCCCAAGACAGACAACCACAGCAACACTAGGAGTCTAGGAGGAAGTGAACCAGCATGATCACGGGGTGGGGCCTGTGAGGGTAAGTGCTGCGAGCTTGTCCTGGGGGTTGCTTCCCACATGTCCTCCCCTAGGGGGCAACAGGAGTGTGGCAACTGCAAAAACAACTATTAGGTAGCCGCAAAAGTGATTGCAGTTTTGTACTGTTGAAATTTGCCATTTGATATTGAAGTACTTTCTTAAATAAATGTAGTTATGTTATACATCATTTTAATGTGCATTGCCCACTTTATGTTTTTTGCTAATGACCTATTACTTGCTGTTTCAGTTCAGTCGCTCGGTCGTGTCCAACTCTTTGTGACCCCATGGACTGCAGCACGCCAGGCTTCCTTCCATCACCAACTCCCTAAGCTTACTCAAACTCATGGCCATCGAGTCAGTGATGACATCCAACCATCTTATCTTCTGTTGACCCCTTCTCCTCACACCTTCTGTCTTTCCCAGCATCAGGGTCTTTTCCAGTGAGTCAGTTCTTCTCATCAGGTAGCCACAGTATAGGAGTTTCAGCTTCAGCATCAGTCCTTCCAAAGAATATTCAGGACTGATTTCCTTGAGGATGGACTGACTTGATCTCCTTGCAGCCCAAGGGACTCTCAAGAGTCTTCTCCAACACCACAGTTCAAAAGCATCAATTTTTTGGTGCTCTGCTTTCTTTATAGTCCAACTCTCACATCCATACATGACCACTGGAAAAATCATAGCTTTGACTAGACAGACCTTTGTTGGCAAAGTAATGCCTCTGCTTTTTAAAATGCTGTCTAGGTTTGTTATAGCTTTTCTTCCAAGGAGTAAGTGTCTTTTAATTTCATGGCTGCAGTCACCATCTGCAGTGATTTTTGGAGCCCAAGAAAATAAACTCTCTCGCTGTTTCCATTGTTTCCCCATCTATTTGCCATGAAGTTATGCGACCAGATCTTTGTTTTCTGAACGTTGAGTTTTAAGCCAACTTTTTCACTCTCTTCTTTCACTTTCATCAAGAGGATCTTTAGTTCTTCACTTTCTGCCATAAGGGTGGTGTCATCTGCATATCTGAGGTTATTGATATTTCTTCTGGCAATCTTGATTTCAGCTTGTGCTTCATCCAGCCCAGCATTTCTCATGATGTACTCTGCATATACTTGCTGTTTATTTGATATTTATTTTAGATTATAGAAATGATGTTAGACAAAAAGCAAATTCAAGCGATCTGAGTTCTAAATGGGTCATAAAGTAGAGGAGACAACTGGCAACATCAACAACAAATCTGGCCCAGAAACTCCTAATACAGTCGTATAGTGCAATGGTGGTTCAAGAAGTTTTGCAAAGGAGACAAGAGCCCTGAAGATGAAGAGTTCAGTGGCCAGCCATCGGAAGTTGACAACAACCAATAGAGAGCAATCATCAAAGCTGATCCTCTTACAACTTCACCAGAAGTTGCCCAAGAACTCAACGTCAACCGTTCTACGGTCGTCAGGCATTTGAAGCAAATTGGAAAGGCAAAAACTCAATAAGTGGGTGCCTCATGAGCTGATGAAAATTTGTAAAGTCGTCACTTTGAAGTCATCTTCTCTTATTCTACCCAACAACAAACCATTTCTCAATCGGATTGGATTTTATGCAACAACCAGCTCAGTGGTTGAACCCAGAAGAAGCTCCAAAGCATTTCCCAAAGCCAAACTTGCACCAAAGAAAAGTTATGGTCACTATTTGGTGATCTACTGCCTATCTGATCCACTACAGCTTTCTGAGTCCTGGCGAAACCATTACATCTGAGAAGTATGCCCAGCAAATCAATGAGATGCACCAAAAACTGCAATGCCTACAGCCAGCATTGGTCAACAGAAAGGGCCCAATTCTTCTCCACAATAATGCCCGACTGCACATTGTACAACCAGCACTTCAAAAGTGGAACCTAGTAGTAAGTGGTGAAAGTGAAAGTGTTAGCTTTTCAGTCATGTCCAACTCTTCACAACTGCAGGGACTGCAGCCCACCAGGTTCCTCTGTCCGTGGAATTCTCCAGGCAAGAATACTAGAGTGTGTTGCCATGCCTTCCTCCAAGGGATCTTCCCAACCCAGGGATCAAACCCAGATCTCCTGCTTTGCAGGCAGATTCTTTAACACCTGAATCACCAAGGAAGCAGCTAATGTTCAGGTGATGGGACTTCTCTTCTCAACCACGCAGAGTGAACACTCCATAAATGAGCAAAATGGAAGCCAGAGCCTGCTAGGCCAAAGCTGAGGCCCAGAGGAAAAAGAAATATAGAGCTCCTCAATGTTATGAGACAGCTTGGATAGGAGAGGAGTCTGAGGGAGAATGGATATATGTATATGTATGACTGAGTTGCTCTGCTGTGCACCCGAAACTAACACACCTGAAATTATCACAATTAAATGTTGCTAACTGGCTATACTCCAATAGAAAATAAAAAGTAAAGAGAAAAAAAAGATTTAATGATAGGAAGAGTCACCATCACCACAGGACAGGTGAAAGTCACCACAGGACAAAGAAAGCTGGTCAACCCAAAATCCATCTCCTTAACCAGGTGTAGAGCTACTAGACTGGGCAAAAAGAGGGTTTATGGATTGAATTTTATCTCCCCAAAAGGCAAGATCATCCTAACCTCCAGGACATACAAATGTGACCTTATTTGGAAATAGGGTCTTTACAGATGTAATCAATTTAAAATGAGGTCACTGAAGTGGGCCCTACTCCATTATGGTGTCCTTAAAAGAAGGGGAAACTTGGACACATACAGACACACACACACACAGAGGGAACACAGTGTAAAGACAGCCGTGTGTTGACAGAAGTGAAGACTGGAGTGTACGTCTACAAGCCAAGGTTTACTGACAACTACAAGAAACTGGAAGAAGGGAGGGATGACTTTCCTCCAGATCGCTCAGGGAATACGGCCCTGCCAACAGCTTGATCTCAGATTGCCAGGCCCTAAAACTGTGAGAGAATAAGCTTCTATCATTTTAAGCCATCCTAGTTTGTGGCATCACAGCCCTAACACTTGGGGAACAGACCTGCTCTTGCTCGCACCACAGTCTCACTAGGCAGGATCTGCTGCTGCTGCTAAGTCGCTTCAGTCGTGTCGGACTCTGTGCGACCCTGTAGACAGCAGCCTACCAGGCTCCTCCGTTCTAGAGCTTCTCCAGGCAAGAACGCTGGAGTGGGTTGCCATTTCCTTCTTCAATACATGAAAGTGAAAAGTGAAAGTGAATTTGCTCAGTTGTGTCTGACTCTTCACGACCCCATGGACTGCAGCCCACCAGGCTCCTCCGTCCGTGGGAGTTTCCAGGCAAGAGTACTGGAGTGGGTTGCCATTTCCTTCTCCAATGCATGAAAGTGAAAAGTGAAAGTGAATTTGCTCAGTTGTGTCTGACTCTTCGCGACCCCATGGACTGCAGCCCGCCAGGCTCCTCTGTCCATGGGAGTTCCCAGGCAAGAGGACTGGAGTGGGCTGCCATTGCCTTCTCCGAGGAAGGATCTAGGACACCCCAAATGAGATGAGCTGATCTACAGCTGCTTCAGGTTCTATAGGTTAGAAACCCAGCTGGGCTGGCTCTCTCTTGAAAAATTTGAAAGAGCTAGTCCTACTCCAAAATTGGTGGGCCCTCAACGCAATCCTGATCAAAATACCAACAGCATTTTTCACAGAATTACAACCAATAATTCTAGAATATGTATGTAAATACAGAAGACCACAACTAGCCAAAGCAATCTTAAGAAAGAAGGACAGGGCTTGAGGTATCACACTCTCTGACTTCTGATTACTATACTATAGTAATCAAAAAAAAAAAAAGAAGAGAGCTACAGTAATCAAAACAGCATGGTACTGGCACAAAAACAGATATATAGAGCAATGAAATAGAATCAAGAGCCCAGAAATAAACCCACATACATTTGGTCAATTAATCTATGACGAAGGAGGCAAGGACATACAATGGAAAAATGAGTCTCTTCAATAAGTGGTGCTGGGGGACAGCTACATGTAAAAGAATGAAATTAAAACATTTTCTCACTCCACATAAAAAGATAAATAAACTCAATATGGATTACACATCTAAATATAAGACCAGAAACCATGAAACTCCTGTAAGAAAACATAGGCAGAATACTCTCTGCCATAAATCACAGCAATGTTTTTTTTGGATCTATCTCCCAAGGCAAAAAAAACAAAAGCAAAAACAAACAAATGGGGTCTAATTAAACTCAAAATCTTTTGCTTAGCAAAAGAAACTATCAACAAAATGAAAAGACAATGTATTAAATGGAAGAAAATATTTGCAAATGATGTGACCAATAAGGAGTTAATATCAAAACACATAAACAGCACACAGAATTGAATATCCAAAAAAAACCTAGTTAAAAAATGACAGAAGATATACATAGATATTTTTCCAAAGAAGATATACAGATGGCCAACAGGCACATGTTCAACATCAGTAATCATGAGAGAAATGTAAGTCAAAACCACAATGAAAGATTACCTAACACCCGTCAGACGGTTATCATAAAAAATACCACAGAAAGCAAATGTTGGCAAGGATGTGGCGAAAAGGGAATGCCTGTACACTGTTGGTGAAAATGTAAATTGGTGCAGCCGATTTACATTTACTGGAAAACAGTACGAAGGTTCCCCTAAAAATTAAAAATAGAACTACCACATGATCCAGCAATTCCACTCCTGATTTTGTATTTGAATAAAAGAAAAACATTAATTCAAAAGCATACATGCCTCCCAATGTTCATAGCAGTTCTGTTTACAACAGCAAAGATATTAAAACAATCTAAGTGTCCATCAACAGATGAATGGATAAAGAAGATGTGGTTTATGCATATAATGGAATACAACTCAGCCATTAAAAAAGAATGAAAATTTGCCACTTGCTACAACATGGATGGACCTGGAGAGTATTATACTAAGTGAAATAAGTCAGAGACAAATGCTGTATGTTATCAGTTAAATGTGGAATCTGGAAAAGAAAAAAGAATGAATATAACAAAATTGAAATTGACTCACAAATATAGAGAACAAACTAGTGGTTATCAATGGGGAGAGGGAAGGAGGGAGGGGCAAGATAGAGGCAGGTGATTAAGAGATTCAAACTACTCTGTATAAAATAATAAGCTGCAAGGATATACTGTATAGCACAGAGTAAGCCAATTTTCATAATACCTTTATATAGAGTATAATCCATAAAAATATTGAATCACTGTGATATACCTGAAACTAATATTGTATATAAGAACACTGTAAATCAATTATACTTCAATTTTAAAAAAAAGGGCCCCAACTTTTGGTGAAAGGAACAGTGTGTCTAAGACTGTGATGAAGAACAGAAGAACATCAGAGGGTGGTGAGAAGCTAAAGATCACAGGTACCTAAATCCTGTGACCAAGAAGGCAGTAATCTCTGGAGCAGGTTAAAGAAAAAGGAGAGCAGAAGACAACTCAGAGAAGTATCCCTACAGAGTCATTCCAGCTTTCCTTACTTCAGTTCAATTAAATAAAAGGAAATCCATAGAATCTGAGCATAAAACTCTCACGTGTTTTAGGACACAATACCACAATGTTTACAGCAAAATAATTAGAAACAGCAGGAACTTGAAAACAGCTCAAATGTCCATTAAAAAGGGGCAGGATAGATGGTGGTATACGTATCAGTGAGATGCCATGCAACAAAGAAAACGAATCGTGGCCACATTCATTAGCATTAATGAATGTTGCAAAATGTTCAGTAAACCAGCAAGGCATAAAAGAATGTATATCATGTAATCGCGTGTATCAGTTCAGTTCAGTCACTCAGTCGTGTCCGACTCTTTGCGACCCCATGAATTGCAGCACTCCAGGCCTCCCTGTCCATCACCATCTCCCGGAGTTCACTCAGACTCACGTCCATCGAGTCAGTGATGCCATCCAGCCATGTCGTCCCCTTCTCCTCCTGCCCCCAATCCCTCCCAGCATCAGAGCCTTTTCCAATGAGTCAACTCTTCGCATGAGGTGGCCAAAGTACTGGAGTTGCAGCTTGAGCATCATTCCTTCCAAAAGAAATCCCAGGGCTGATCTCCTTTAGAATGGACTGGTTGGATCTTCTTGCAGTCCAAGGGACTCTGAAGAGTCTTCTGGTTCAAAAGCATCAATTCTTCGGTGCTCAGCCTTCTTCACATGTATAGAACAACTGAAAAACCAACACCGATAACACACTGTTTAGGATACATATGTAGTGACTTCAGGTAATGCATAGGGAGTTTATATGGGACTGTTACAGAGACAGCAGGAATCAGCTGGAATCAGGGCTTCCCTGGTGGCTCGGTCAGTAAAGAGTCTGCCCACAGTGCAGGAGACCCGAGTTCGATCCCTGGATCGGGAAGATCCCCTGCAGAAGGAAATGGCAACCCACTCCAGTATTCTTGCCTGGAAAATGCCATGGACAGAGGAGCCTGGAGGGCTGCAGTTCACAGGGGTCCCAAAGACTTGGACATGACTGAGTGATTAACACAAACATCCCAGCATTAACTTGGCTTAAACAATAACGGAACAGACTGTCACACAGCAGAAAGTCAAAAGCAGAGGAGCATAGTAAGATCAGAACGCCCCTGGTGTATGTAACTGCCCTTATAACGAGAAAATCCAACACCAGTCTCAGCAAAAAACAAACAAACAAAACAACATCAAGAACTCCCTTCTAACCTCTCCTTGACCAGAGGAACCCAACATAGGACACATGCTCACACCCACACCCACAAAAGTAGACAGAGAAATACTGTCGCTGACTGGCTTAAACCCAGACTGTTGAACCAATCACTAAGAAGATTGGGTCCCGGACCAATCACTCCAAAAGGGACACTTGGAGTAAAAACAAGTAAGATGGCAAACTGTTGGGTTCAAAAACAGAATTCAATCCCAACCCTGCCCCAGTTTCTCTTGCCAGTTTGAAAACAACGCCCAGGAATAAAGAAATGGAATATGGCAAGGGGAACCAAGGGTTTAAAATGTGTCAGTGAGCCTCAGCTGGATCTCTGGTCAAGGAACTAAGAGTCTGCATGCCACATGCCTCAGCTGGGGGAAAAAGATTTATTCAGTAAAATGTGTCAGCAAGGATGAGGTATAAGAGTAAACCCACTAGTTACAGGTAAAGCCAACCACTATACAGTAGCAGAAGCAAAGCAAAACAAACTTTTACCAAACGTCTTTGATGCACTTTATAAAGGTCCTCTTGTTTATTCCTTGTTACAATCCTATGAGGCTTGTTTCATCACATCCGCTTTACAGATGAGGAATCAGACACAGAAAGGACTATCTTTCAAGGACTATACGCCTCAAGGTCACAAGGCTAAGAAACAGGGAAGCCAGGACTCACACCCAGATCTATGGTCCCCACACTTCATATTCTTTCCACTGAGAAGCTGGGTAGCTGCTGGTGGGTCTAGCAGCAGGACTGACCCTGGCCTCTTCAAGGTGTCCAAAGACGACTTCACCTAAGGCAAGGTCTGACTCCTCAGAGCAAATGTACCCCTAAGGCAGGGAGAGGCAGTATGCCTATTCTCGTGGCTGAGTTGCCAAGTCGTGTCTGACCCTTTGCGACCCCCTGGACTGGCAGCACATCAGGCCTCCCTGTCCCCTCACCATCTCCTGGAATTTGCCCAAGTTCATGTCCATTGAGTAGGTGATACCATCCAAGTGTCTCATCCTCTGTTGCCCACTTCTCCTCCTGCCATCAATCTTTCCCAGCATCAGGGTCTTCTTCAACGAGTCAGCTATTCTCATCAGGTAGCCAAAGTATTGGAGCTTCAGCTTCAGCAACAGTCCTTCCAATGAATATTTAGAATTGATTTCCTTTAGGATTGACTGATTTGATCTTCTTGCTGTCCAAGGGACTCTCAAGAGTCTTCTCCAGCACCACTTCGAAAGCAGTATGCCTACTTCTCCTGAATGCTCCATTCTGGTTATAACAGTACCACTCAGGTGTGATGATTTAGAAACAGCCCCAAATCCACCTCCTGGATCTGTTGATTAATGGCCCTCACCTAGATCACTGTGTCAGGTCAATTTCCACCTATAGGAGGTAAAAAATCCACAAAACCATTCTCTTATTTCAGACCTTTCTCTTCTGCTGTGTTCGCGAAGTGCCAAATCACCATGCTCCCTGCTCTCCCAAACTGCTACCCAAACCAGAGCTCCTAAAGAGACAATCCAATATAGGACCCAATTCTGCCTCTCCCCTCCCCACCCCATGCCATGCCAAATGCCCATGTCTGGGCAGACATCTGACTTAAAGATATAGTACGAGTGGACATGCTCATACAAATAGTGTATGAGATGTACACCCAAAGATTACATCTACCCCATAGGATGCACTCGAAAATCTCCACAAGCAGAAAATACTCATCTTCAGGCCAAAAAGCCATTGCTTTGTTTCAAGTCTCTTAATCTGTATCTGTTGAGACTGTAAGAAGAGTAAGAAACAGCAAGAAAGGAAGAACTATTGTAAACTATTGTGATTGTGATAAAATTCCAATTAGCATGAGGTTTCTAACAGTGCAAAGACTTACAGGGACTTTCTTTCACCCTGCAAAAACACAGCTAGATAAACAGATTTCTGCTTTCACTTTAGTGTTTGCCTTGTATTATACTGTCTTTTAGCGAGCTTCCCTGGTGACTCAGTGGTAAAGAATCCGCCTGCCGATGTAAGAGATGTGGGTTTGATCCCTGGGTGGGGAAGATCCCTTGGAGGAGGAAACGACAACCCACTCCAGTATTCTTACCTAGGAAATCCCATGGATAGAGGAGCCTGGTGGGCGTCCATGAGGTCAGACATGACTGAGTGACTAACTCGACTTAGTGACTAACAACAATACTGCCTTTTAGGAGAAAAAAGAATTATCAGTCCATCAAAAACCATGTCTTGTCAGCTGAATACTCTTCCCCCTCACTCCAATGACACATACTCATCCCACCTGCACTTTTTTCTGAAGAGTCGTGTTCACTGGGAAAGCAAGCTTATTACCCAAATGTCTATTTCAGTGTTCAAATGCCGCTTCTCCTCCCCTGCTCCCTGCCAAGTCCCCCTTTTCACTCTCCGCTCGCCTCTGCACTTTCTCTCTTCTCGCTTTCGGGGCTTTGGGAAGAATTGATTAAGCTCCTTGTCCAACACTTGCAGAAGTCTTCTTTCTCTTTCCTGAGACTTCTTCAGCTGGGAGGAGACCCAGGTTCCCATTGAGATATTGTTGTGGGAGCTCACAGGCTGAAGGGGCAGGCAAAGGAGCTGGAGTCAGGCAGATGCTTTTTCTGTCACAGACAAAGGCCCCCTCCACCGAGCCTCTCCAGTTTCCAGCACTTGCATACCCCTCAGATCAAAGGGCTGCTCTGCATATGAAAAACACCACCCATAATGTGGCTCCCATCAGCCCCACCCCACTCTGGCAGCTGCTGCTCTCAACAAAGACCCTGGCATCTGTTTAGGCACAGCCCTCACCTTCTGGGGCACTGGCTTGTTGCATCTTCATTTTTCTCAGTTCACTTTTGTGGGCCATTCAGTTCCTTGAAGCAGAGTAGGGGAGCAGAGGGGAAGCTCTCTCTCACCCTCAGATCATTCCACTCACATCATTTTTCAAGACACTTTGAGGATTCTGGTGCTCATCTCTCCCACCTCACCTCTGGTCCTCACCTCTCCCACCTCGAGCTCATTTACTTCACCCTCTCTCAGCCACTCTTTTATTTTATTAATATTTTATTTGTTTATTCACTTATTTATTGGCTGCGCTGGGTGCTCGTTGCTGTGCGGGCTTCTCCCTAGTTGGGGCGAGGAGGGGCTACCCTCTTGTTGCAGTGTGCGGGCTTCTCATTGCAGTGGCTTCTCTTGTCGCTGAGCGCAGGCTTGAGGGCACACAGGCCTCAGTAGTTGCAACTCCTAGGCTCTAGAGCACAGACAAAACAGTTGTGGCACAAGGGCTTATTTGTCCCCTGGCGTGTGGGATCCACCCAGACCAGGGATCAAGCCTGAGGCTCCTGCATTGGCAGGCGGATCCTTTACCACTGGAGGCACCAGGGAAGCCCCTCGGCCGCTCTGAAAAATCTCTTTTCTTCTTTGCCTAAAAAGGGACCATGCCCTTCGAACAGTCTAAACTGACCCTTCATAGCAAAATGATGGGGGAAATTTGACTCCTTTTCTTGTCACGTTGATAGATGCTGCCAGACTTGGGAACTAAAGCTTCCACGCACTTCACTGGATATGAGGTCTGCCTTTCAGAAGAAAAAGATGCTTCTCAAAACTTGAACCTGAGAATACTTCAGCCAAAGGATTCAGATGAGGACCAGAGAAACTGATCTTCAGTGATGTTCCAACCTGAAGAAGTGTCATTTTGTTGATGATGACGATTCCTGAATTCCAGGAGAGCACAGGAAGACAAGCTGGAAGAGAACACTGGGTCTTTCCTCTTTCAACTCCTGCCACCCCCTGCACATCCTCCAAGCCCTCTTCTCCCTTTGATCAGGTCCCCCGACCACCTCTCCTTCCATCCAGCCCACATGTGCCCTGACTTCATGGGTGACTGAGCACACTGTCTTCTGTTATGGATGTGGACTGAACTATTTCCCTCATTCCTCCCCCCCATCCCCAGTTCATAGGTTAAAGTTCTCTTGTGAACTTCAACCTCCGGTGACTGTATTTGGAGACGGGACTTCAAGAAGGTCATTAAGATTATGGGAGCACCCACGGGTGCTCAGTCGTGTCCAACTCTTTGCAACACTATGGACTGTAGCCCAACAGGCTCCTTTGTCCATGGAATTTTCCAGGCAAGAATACAGGAATAGGTTACCATTTCCTACTCCAGAAGGATCTTCCCAATCCCAGGATTAAATGCTTGTCTCTCTCGGCTCCTGCATTGGAGGGCAGATTCTTTACCTCTGCACCACCTGGGAAGCCGTAAATGAGGTCATATGGGTGGGGCTTCGATCCAATAAGACTGGTGTCCCTGCAAGAAGAGTAAGAAACACCAGAGCTTTCTCTTGCTCCCTCTCGGGGCATGTGAGGACACAACAAGAAACAGCCATCTGCAAACAAAAGAGAGAGGCCTCATCAGAAACCAACCAGGCGGCACTCTGATTTGGTACTTGGAGCTTCCAAATCTATGAGGAAATCAATTTCTGCTCTTTAAGTCACACAGTCTGTGGTATCCTATGATGGCAGTCCAAGCAGTCAAGCATACTTCCTCCGCCCAGATCCCACAGGATGCTGGAGTAACAATAAGAACTGACATGAATCTCTCCACCTCCAAGCCCCAGTAAAAGTGACAACCTCTGCTAAGCACTTCAGGACTGTCTCAGTCCCTTCCTAGAAATCTCCATTCTTGTTATTTCTACATTGCCCTGAAAGGTGGCTGCTGGTGCTAAGTCGCTTCAGTCATGTCTGACTCTTTGCAACTCCATGGATTATATAGCCTGCCAGACTTCTCTGTCCAAGGGATTATCCAGGCACGAATACTGGAGTGGATTGCCATGCCCTTCTCCAGGGGATCTTCCCAACCCAGGGACTGAACTCAGGTCTCCTGCACTGCACACAGATTCTTTACCACTGAGCCAGGAAAGCCCTGAAAGGTAATTTCCCTTTGAATTGTTTAACGTTCTGACAAGACAGACAAGCCTTGGGAGCAATAAACTACAAAGAATCATATGAAGAACAAAAAGCTGACTTTACACACTAAACCACGTCTGGACCTGTGACTGGGGTAAGTGGACAGCAGCTCACTGAACAGCTACACACTGTATTTGCTTCTGCCAAAGAATGTGGCCGGCCATCTGGCTTGGGGGCGGGGAGTGGGCGTGGTTGAGTCACTCACCACCGCAGTCACTGACCTTTAACCCATACTGAGAGGAGTTCAGGGTGGAGATCGGAAGCAAGGCATTCTGTGCGCTGGGAAAAACTGGCAGAAGAGACCTTCAGACAGATATTTTTAGGAGAAATGTTTAATGGACCTGGATTCCAACATCTTCCCATACTTAGAAAAAGCAGTAAAATCATTAACAGAGACATCTGTTCCTTGTGACTTGCAGCTACTTTCTTAACAAGATGTGTGCCTGGTTACACATCCCCTCTTCATCAAAATCACATATATACTGACCTGCACCCCCATTCCTCTTGGAAGCAGTTCTTCAGAGCTGTCTGAGAGGCTGCCGATCAGGCTATAGTCCTCAGTGAAAAGTGAAAGCGGAAGAGGTAGTCTTCCAGTCACATCCAACTCTTTGCAACCCCACAGACTGTAGCCCACCAGGCTCCTCTGCCCATGGAATTCTCTAGGCAAGAATACTGGAGTGGGTAGCCACGCCCTCTTCCAGGGTATCTTCCTGACCCAAGGATCAAACCCAGGTCTCCTGCATTACAGGCAGATTCTTTACCATCTGAGCTCCCAGCCTCAGTAAGGCCCCCAAATAAAACCCAAACTCACAGCTCTCACCTTGTGTGTTTTAACTTTAGTCAACACTCCTGGAATCCAGGCTGCTTCTGGCCTTTCTCTTATTTTGCATTTTCTCCAGTATCAGCAATTGTAGTAGGTTTTCCTTTATACAACAACCTATATGATGCTCATGATCAAGTCCACGCAAAGAGCAACACTAAATGACAGACATCCATCCCCCTCTCCTGTTTCTCTCCCCCAGGCCCCTGGCATCTCCCTCCTGATGGCCCAAGGTCCTGGGCTAACACAACTGAAGCACTCAGCCAAGAGGCTAACTAACGCCAACACCCCTGCAGAAGTGACCAGCGTCTTGGCCACATCTGGCCCACACTCAGCTGCCGGGTGCATGTCCTACAATCCTGCTTCCTGTGCTCTCACTGTCCCTGGAAAGTAGCCACGTCATCCCCCTAACATCCCCATCCCTTGGTTGAACGAGGGGGCACTGCCCTCAGGGCGTATGGGGGGTTCCCCACCTCACACTCATTCTCAAGCTTCATCGCCCACCTCACCCTACAAGCCCAGCCCACTACCATTCAGCCAGCACATCAGGCTTTAGGCCAGGTTTGCCAGTACTGCTGGCTCATCTGAACTATCTCCCTGTTTCTTCCACCTGGGCAAGTCCTAGTCTTACCTTGGAAATCAGCTCAAATTCTAATATGCTTATTAAAGTGAGCAGATAGCAATTAGGAAAGAATTCTGTGCCAGTAGGAGGAGCTTCCCAGGTGGCGCAGTGGTAAAGAATCCACCAGCCGGTGCAGGAGATGCAAGAGATGCAGGTTCAATCCCTGGACTGGGAAGATCCCATGGAGTAAGAAATGGAAACCCACTCCAGTATTCTGGTCGGGGAAATTCCAGACTTCCAGAGTCTCTAATTCAGGAAGTCTGGAGTTGGGCCGAACGTTTTGCATTACCTGCATTGGCAGGTGGATTGTTTACCACTGAGCCACCAGGGAAGCATTTTACCAACATTAAAAACTCATTTTCCAGAAAATTCCAGACTTCTGACTTCTCTTTAAAAAAAAAGAAAAAGAAAATCTGGGAATTGGATGGAAGGTGGACAAAAAGCACAAACTTCCAGTTATAAGATAAATATATGTTCTAAGGATATAACCAGCAGCATGATGATTTCGATGAACATTGCTGTGTGGTGTAGATGAAAGCTGTTAAGAGAGCCAAGGACTTCCCTGGTGGTCCAGTGGTTAAAAATCCACCTCCCGATGTAGAGGATGTGGCTTTGATTACTGGTCAGGGAACAAAGATCCCACATGCTGTGGGCAACTAAGCCTGTGCACCACAAACAGAGAAGCCCAAGTTCCACAAAAAAGACTTGGTGCCACCAAAAAAATGTTTTTAATTTAAAAAAAAAAAAAAACAGAAAGCTCCTGAGAGAGTCAATCCTAAGAGTTCTCATCACAAAGAAAAAGCACAATTTTCTTCTCTTTTGTACCAATAGGAGATGATGAGTGTTAACTAAACTTAACATGCAGTACTTTGGCCACCTGATGTGAAGAGCCAACTCATTGGAAAAGACTCTGATGCTGGGAAAGATAGAAGGTAAAAGGAGAAGGGGGCAGCAGAGGATGAGATGGCTAGATAGCATCACCGACTTGGTGGACATGAGTTTGAGCAAACTCTGGGAGATGGTAAAGAACAGGGAAACCTGATGTGC